>NC_052951.1:8068979-8096479 GCF_013358895.1 Oreochromis aureus | reverse complement strand
TTAGTGTCTTTGAAGCATGAAGTTCACATCCACAGTCAGTGTTGTAGTTACAATAGATGGCAATGGGCACACCCAAAAGTACACACAATCTACATCTGTGTGTGTCTGTGGATACAGCCAGGAGCAACACACACTATAGCTGCTTGAAAGAGCGTGCTCAGGGAATTTTTGCTGCCTTTCCTGCCATCATTCAGCCCTTACACTCTTTTGACAAACGCGGTAACTTTACCAGTACATTTGTAAAAATCCTTGTTTTTATCACCACAGGCTGATGGAATTGAAAACAGCTTTTTTAACATGTTGTTTCCGGTTGTTAGTGATTGTTGGACCAAAGCTGCGTCCCCTCATTTGATCTAAATGATGATGATGATGTCTAAAACGATAACGGTAGCAAAACAGAATACCTGTGTGTTTAGTAGTGACTCCTATGAGTACAAACCAGGTGTAAAAGAAGTGCAGACACTGACGAAACAAGGACAGTACACCTCAAGTGACAGCACGATGACACGAGCAGTGGCTGGCTCAGCGTGCGGGCTGAATGTCGTCACGAGGACTCGCAATATAAATGCAGAAGTGTCTGAGGCTGAAAGCTCTGTGACAGGAGCTCTCTCAGGAGATTGTGTGTGAAGGTGTAGTTTTTTTTTCTTTAATGCTTACCTGCTTAAGCCTCAATTTGTGTCTCTTGCCTTAGGAATGACTGTCAGTGCAATGGCCGCCCTCATTCTCATGACGACATCCATTTTGTCGGTGGTTGGTTCCCTCTACCTGGGTTACATCCTCTACTTTGTCCTAAAGGACTTCTGCATCATCTGCATCACCACATACGCGCTGAACTTCATTCTCTTTATTCTCAACTACAAGCGATTGGTTTACTTGAACGAGGCCTGGAAGCAGCAGCTACAGGCCAAGCAGGACTGAGCTGCCAAGAACGGCAAGAAAAATCTGAGAAACAAACAAACAGAGAAAAAAAAAGAAATGTGACCTCTGAACATTTGACTTGCCACCAGGAGACCTTGCTTCCAAACAATGTTTATTCTGCTGTGTGTTCAAAAAAAGAAAAAAAAAATGAAGAAATTTAACTTAAATGTTGGGCCTGACAACTCATTGTTTGCAAACACAGAAGGATTTGTAAGTGAAAGATGATTTTTCTTTTCTTTTTTCTCCTTTAATTTCTTTCTCCTTGTTTTAACATTTTAAACTCACTTAAGGAAGGGGCTGGCTGTGTGTGTGTGTGTGTGTGTGCATGTGTGTGTGTGTGTGTGTGCGTGCGTGCGTACGTGTGTGCGTACGTGTGTGTGTGTGCGCGCTCGGATTTGGGGGAGGTGAGGACACAACAACACAAACAACCAGAGGCAGAGGACGGCTCTCATTTGAACAACAATTGGAAAGTGGAAGAAAAACACAGGACTTTTTTTAGGGTGCTTGATTTGAAATGGTTGGAAAGCTCCTATTGCTGCACAGCTCATCTGCACTAAAACTCGGAGCCGAATATTGGGTTCCAAAATTAGAAGAAACACTTACTAGGTTATCATATAGTTGCAGATCAGGTTTTATGAGAAGGGGGCAACAGTTTATTATTATTTTTTTATGTTTACACTTTTTAGTACATTTCTTTTTGAAGAGGACCACTAAAAGTAAACACGGCACAGTGTGAGATATAGTGTGTGTGTGTGTGTGTGTGTGTGGATCAGTCAGAATGTTTGTTTTGCAATTCTGTACATAGCTGCTGAGCAATATTCCAGACTAGATTGTGATTTAGTTGAATCACAAACCTTTAAGGAAAAATGGAAAAACTACCAACAAAGCAACAGAAAATCTGGATTAAAAAAAAATTACAAATAAGTGATCAGGATCTCAGTTTGGTGGGTCAGACTTCAGATGCGTTCGGGATGTCTTCTGTCCCGTCGTCCCGGTTGGGTGTGCAGTTCAGCTGTGTGTGAATTTCTTTGTTGTACGTGGTCGTTTCATCTGAAGCCACAGACATAAGTCTTTCAAAATGGAACTGCAGGTTCTTTTCGCCAGGTTTGAGTAAAGGCACCCTCACTTTTTTTTCTTGTTGTTGTTGTTGTTGTTGTTGTTGTTGTGTATAAAGCATTCCTGACCACCACACGAGTGGAAACCCATAAAGAATTATGTGCCTAAAGGAGTGTTATGGTAAATTACCTTTCCTTTTTGGGGGGGATGGGTGGGAGTGTGGGTGATGTCATGTTATTGCATCAATTTTTTTCCTCATTGTTTTATTGTTACAGGTCCAAGGCTTTATTTTTATGATCATAATTTTATAAATTAAGATACCAGTAAAGTGTTTCTCTCTCTCCCTAATATGCTCATAAAGGTAGCAAAGCCTGCTACACTGTGATTGTTCAAGGGCAGGAGCGGCCTAGTGGCAGAAGCAACTCTTTATTTTTCTGTCCCTGCTTCATTAATGTTCATTGGGCTTTTATATACATGTGATATCACTTGAACAGTGACAGTGATCTTGCCAAGCTGAGTTACAGTTCATTTGCAGGATGTGAACAAAACTTGGAAAATGTACTATTTTGTGATCGGAGGGAGATCTGTAAGAAAACCAAGCAGCATGTTAACCACACGGGTGGTTATTTGGGTTTTGTTCCAGTAGAGAAAGATAACCTGATCACTGTTGTTTGTCTAACCCACCATTGGAAGGTCTAAGCAGACATGGAGAAAGCAAACGCAGCATGTAGTGAAACGAGGGAGTAGAACCATCATCTCCCTTCCATCCAGACTCCACTGATAAAAGTATCCTGTTTGTCACGTGCACGGTACACCATCTCCTGGCTTTTAGCATATGTTGGCCATCAGACAATCTTGCACCCACTGTCAAAGATCAGTAAGAGTCATAAAAAGTGTAATAATGTGATTCATCTGTGGTCATAAAGCAGCCTGTTGATAGTTTCATCCTTGATCCTCTCCATTCCTCTGTAGTAGAATTCAGGGTCTCGTACAAAGCTGTTCCATCGTTCTGAGGGTTTTCAAGTGTTGATAGCAACTGTCATAGAAGTCATTTTAGTGATTTACTACTCGTGATGTGATAAATCACAAAGTCATTGGTTGTGTATGAAAATGCAAATTCAGGTGATCCTTTTTTTTTTTTTTTTTTTTTTCTTGTGAAATTATTTCTGTTCTTGCATGTTGGGACTCATTTACTACGCCTCTGTTTTCCAAGGTACACTTTATAATAATTTCTTATAGTTTTTCCTGCATTCCAGGCAGACATTTGTTTCTTTGTGAGACGATGATCATTTAATCCTTTACAGTCATGTTAAGATTTGGTCTTTGGGTATGTCCAGTGTGGGCCTACTGGCTTAAAATGGACCTGTGATGCTAACACTGTTACAGTGGCGGATGCTTGTATTAAACGTGGCCAAAGTTTTAAATAATGAGGTCAATGTACAAGTAATCTCTGTGAGACAAAAGCTCAGTTTCAGGCTGCTCTAAAGAGCCGGTGTCGGGTCATTTTCCCCACTCTTGGCTCTTTATGGTATGAATGAGAGTGGATATCTCTAATGTGGCCGTCTCAGTCTAATGGTCCAGACGGTGAGTGCAGAAGATCCACACATTTGCTGGTCAAACCTTCTGTTCATGAGGGCAGAGGGATCTTGAACATATGGATGAACTTAGGGGCTAAGATAAATGAGGATTATTTTGAACTATAAGTCATACAAAGCTACTCTGATGGAGTCCAAGAGAAGAGCATATGGGCCCACTTTAATTAGACTTCACTTTGATTCTGATGATACTCTTAAAAGGTTTTTAAAGCAAGATTCAAAATGGATCAATTACCCAGAACCCAAATCACCTCTAGCCACTTGGGTCATGCTAATAATGGCATTTTAGGTTTCCCTTATGCCAGTATGAAAACTGGTGAAAATTGAATTTCCATGCTGCATAAAACAGAATGGAGATGAGTGGCTGCCTGGAATAGGAGACCTCATTCAAATATTGGTTTGCTTTGAAAAATGGTTGCCAGTTATGTAAATGTGATTGGTGGTAAAGTAGCAAAAAAAAAAGCGAATACTATTCAAGTCCTTTAAATGTTAGTGTCTCATCATAGTACATCTTCGGTAAGAACTTCCTTATCTACAGTATTTCCTGGCTTATGCCACGTTGTTTTTCATCTCGGCACTGGACAAGGTTACCAACCACACTCTTTCATCCTTTTTCTGCACTCTCATAAGTCTTGTGCAAGTGAATCCACTGAAGTCTTTTTTTTTCCAAATTTAAATAACTGACAGATTGCTAGTTAAAAAGTATGGTTACCTGTGAGTACTGATATAGAACTGACAAGCGTACAATAGGTAAGATTCCAGTCATGAAAGCCCATTACACTATTTGTGTAAAGTTACTTTAAAAATACAAGAAAGAAATTTGATGGATGTTTATTCAAAAGGTTGGGAAATCTTCGCCAGGTAAAAGGATCGCCATTTCCTTGATGATGTAACTCTAAAATCAAGGTCAAGGCATAATCTTTGCTACATTCTCACGAATCTTCATTTAGGCCCTGAGGTAAAACTGCCATGTTAGTTGCATCACCAATGCCAACGAAAGTGCCTTCTGTTTGATCACTAGGCCTTGAGCCAAAGACGAGCAACAGTAAATAGCCTTGTAAAATGAAGAACTGCAACAGGCACTTGTGCTTGCCTGCCTTAGGATGTAATTCGCTTAATTGGTGATTCCTAAAGATTTCATACCTGGTATCAGTACCAAACTCTATTCAGAAATTGCCAGAAATGGCCGTTCCTTTTTTCCTTACTCCACTATGTAATTATCTTTATCTTGCTTAGTTAGATGTTTGTTAGCTGAAAACACACTCTGTTCCAATGATAAGATTGTAACGTTTTTTTCAGAATTAATTATGCCCTTTAGCTGTATAGACTGTTAACATTCTGGGTTGTTTTAGTAAAAAAAAAAAATGTTGGGGGGTTGGAGGGCTAGGATATCCACGTGTCAGCATAAAAAGTTTATTAAATTTCTTTGTGGAGGAAATCTTACTGGGTTTGCTTCTGTATTGCCAAATATGTTTTAAAATGCTGTATTTTCTTACATGGAAAAGTGTTACACGAATGGTAGGAAGGTGCAAAAAATAACCTGTTTAAATCCTGCTTACCTTAAGGGAAAACTGTGGAAAAAGGTTGACGTGAGAACATTTTTAATTGTGTCATTGTCATGTGAAAATGATCTACCATTAAAACATTCCCTCTGAAGCTGTTAGTTTAAGTTATTTGAATGAAATAATGTGTTTAATATACAGAAAGACAAAAAGACTTGCTTTTAAGTCTTTTAGGTTTTATTAGCTTAAATGTTTAGAATATTTGGACTAATAAAACCTAAAAGGCAATCTTATTACTTTGGCAGCATTTTTGAGTCTTTAAACAATATTCAGTGGCTTTTATCTGAAAGAGAAATGAGTATGAAGTTGTATCCTAGCTCAGCTGATAGTGGTAAGTTGCCAAAGCCATCATTGTGTTCACTTTTAAAGATAACTGACATTCTCTATAAAATATTATCCGTTCTGTATCTTCCTGGATCTTAAAAAAAAAAGAAAAAAGAGATTTCATCAACCATCATTTCTTTCTTCCACTCATCCATCCATTCTCTCCTTGTCAGGGTCGCAGGGGGGCTGGAGCCTATCACAGCTACCACGGTAGAGGCAGGGTACACCCTGGACAGGTCGCCAGTCTATTGCAGAGCTAACACATAGAGACAGACAACTATTCGCACTCACATTTACACCTATGGGCAATTTGGAGTCACCAATTAACCTAACCCCACTAACTGCATGTCTTTGGACTGTGGGAGGAAGCCGGAGTACCAGAGTTCTTTATGCAGGATCCAGTGTGAATGTTTGCAGCAAGCAAACCTGTTTCAGTGTTTACATAAACACCTCAAGCTGGATTTATAGTTCTGTTTTACCATAGCACCCACGCTATGTGGGCCATGTCACCCACATGGCATTTACATTTCTACTTGTGTGCTGATGTGTCTGCCATCACGAGTACAACTGAGTAGATAAATCTTGAAAAGTTACTTTTACTGAAGTGTACGTAGTTGTCAGGGCAATGGGAAAAGATAGGGGGAAAAAAAACTAATTTCACTGTCTTTTAATTCTAAGGTTTTCCACATAGTGATGTAATAAATAATCACCTGGTCTTTATCAGGTCTTAAAAATGCAGAAGGACCATGTGACAAACTACACCTTTACTAGTTTCAAAGGAAGAAAAAGGCAAAATAGCAACCAGATTCTTCAAATAAAATTTCTTTATTTGAAACTTTTGCTCATGCACTTGATTACAAAGCACTGATCATCAGACAGTGTGAGCATCTCTGTAAAAGCAGAAGTTTGGGCACTTTTGCTGGTCTGGAGCATCTGTGGGTGTGTTTACAGAATGCCAAGGGGGAACGACATCAGCTGTGGTCTCAGATAAAAAATTGTTACTGCCCATCAGTCTGGTTAAGGTTATAAGGCTATTTCCAAAATGTTTCAAGTTCATCACTCTACAGTGGAAGATATTATTCACAGGTGGAAAACATCCAAGACAGTTGCTAGTCTTCCCAGGAGTGGACATGCCAGCAAATTCACCCCAAGGTCAGACTGCAACGCTTGGTAACTACAAAGCCCGCCAAGAGCTACACCTCAGGCTCAGTTAGCTTGCTTAAAGATAAAGTTGATGACAGAACACTTTGACAAAGATTGAACAAGTAAGACTTGTTTTAAAAGTCTTTTTTTCAGGTGAAAAATTTTACATTTCATTTGCAAATCAGGGTCCTCGAGTCTGGAGGAGAGGTGTAGTAACTCAGAATCTAAGGTATTTGTGAAGTTTCTGGTAAGTGAGTGGAGAAATCAGAGTCTGATGTGGAGCTGCTGCAGAGTCTGGAGTGTACTCTGATTACTTCAGAGCACAGTGGGAGAGAGGTGGTGCTCTAGGGACTGGGATTGTTTGACTCCTTGTGTCATTCACCACACTCACCGTGGAGTATTTGATTGCTGTTGATGTAAATGACCCAGATTATTTGTTCTATTTAAAAAAATTTTAGATACTTAAACCTCTGAACGAATTATATCTTATAATGTTTGTTAGACTTATTTTGAAATTCGGAACGGGCAACTTCCAGGAAAGAAGATTGCTTCTGTTTGCTCACCAGAAAAGGTGAATGAGAAAGTTATCGTTTTCCATCCATCTTTAAATTAGCATCTAGCTGGAAGGCGAACAGGTATGTTTGTGTATTGTACTTGTTGTTTACATTTCGGACAATTTGTAAATTTATTACTTGGTTGTTAACAAGTTTCTGAGTGATCTAGCAGGCTGGTGCTAGCACCTCATGTGCCTTTTCTGTGTATTATTTAGCATAAGGGAAATGTAGTTATATCAAGTGAATGTTTATTTTGTTTTATGTTATGATTACAGCTCTTACGATGTGTCTATGGTAATTTGTGAATAAATAGGTTGGAATACGCCACCATGGTCCATCAGTTAAGATCATTGAGTGCATCGTCTGAATAGTCCGGCTGGAATGCTACAGTTGATGACATATGAGATTTGAGTACCTATCCTACCCAAACCTGTTTATAGGCAGAACGTGAATGGAGACACTGAAGATTTAGAGAGATTTAGAGTGGAGTTTTCATGTTTGGTTGAGGTTGTTCAATGTCTGTAAGTGGCAAAAGAGGGTGGGTGGTGGAGACTGGACATGAGTCTAATGTCACAGTCAGGAATTCCTTATTCTAAACTTACCCTTGAGAATTAAACACAAGAGACACATTCAACGTTTTATTTATTTTTAATTTAGAATATTCTTTTGATGATCACAATGACTGAAAAAACAGCAGGTTTATGGGAAATGACTGATTACTTTAGATAAACAAGATTTCCAATACTGAGATTTCATGTAGAGAAAAGTTTATGAGTAAACTTTAAACTTTGTGTCTTCAGTAGCCTATATAGAACACAAAGGGTCACACAACAGCTCCTGGATGATGAACTAGTTCTGCCTCTAGAACGACATCTAGGACAAATGCTGCTGTTAGCTCCAGGATATGCAAATGGTAATAAGGGAGTAAGAGGAGTAAAAATACACTGTAGCAAGATGCAGTAACATGTAAGGCTAGGATGTACATGATCTAAAAGAAACAGCTTATAAAACACAGATATTTCTTTGTAAACTACTACATGCCTGACCACTACTATTTTTTTCTTGTGTGGTTAGTGAATAGTGAATCGTTAATGCAGATGAAATAGACCTGCACAGAACATGACAGCATTAGTAACAGTATGTGAGAATCGAGTATCTCCAGTGTGTTTCAGTCACGCCAGCTGAATTTCATTAATAGCAGTGTTATCGCCGATGCAGATTAGTGTTTAATGACATGTATCTAACCTGATAAGTAAACATCTCTTATAGTTGGACCAATTGAAAAAAAAAAAGCCTTAAATGTTTGGAAATAAGGGCCTGAAATAAGTGAAAAGCAATCAAAACAGTTCTGTTTTATGAAAAGTACATTTTAATGGAAAATGTCTGCAGCACCAGACATTAACTCTGACAGGTAGGCTAGTGTAATGAGTTTAAATGTTTAATATTTGTCCTGCTGGAACTCAAAGGTCAACCACGTGATGAGGGTACAGCCTGAGTCACTGATAGTGAACAGTCTGATTGCTGTCATGCCACCATCCATGATCGATACGTCACTTAACCTTTTAGGTGTATGTGGTCTTTTTTGAAAATAGTGACGGCAGCACCGTCCACTGCTGAACTGCACTGCATATGATCAGATACTGTTTGCATGTTGAGCAGATTGTCTTTAATAAATTCATTACAAAAGTGTCAAGTGTTTATTTTCATTTACACATACACATACACACTATTTCATCAACTAAATCACCCTTTTGAGCGCCTAAACGTGCTCAAACTCTTAACATTTTATAACACAGAGATTGAGTTATGCCTATGAAAATTAATCCCTGAACAGATCCATATGTACACATTAAATCACAACCATAGCGCCACCTAGTGGCAACAGAAAATGTCATGTTTTACACTTTGGCGGACGGGGTGGTTGACTTGAGCTATCTAAAATTTGGTTAGAAAAGCCTCAAGGAGTTGGTATTGCTTTATTTTGAAAAACCAGGGTGTGACCCTGGTGCAAATTTTGATATTTCGAATGAAACACAACGTTGCTTTAACTCAAAGACACATTGTCCAGTCCTGACCTGAACACATCAATAGCAAGCAATAGTGAGAGCGCCGCCTAGTGCCAACACAAAATGTCATGTTTTATACTCTGATGTACTGCTACACTCAGACTGACCACATCCACATCCAACAATTTGCTGTTGAGGGGCTTGGAAAACTTAAAAAGTCATGAAAACTGGTACACACCTCCAAACTGATAAAGGCTTTCATGTTTTATGGGCCATAGTGCCACCTACAAAATAAAAATTGTAAAAAAAAAAAAAAAAGTAGTGTTATGTGTAGTTAAATGTTACAAGCGTTTATACTGTAACATTTCATCTATGTGTCTGAAATTTAGCAGCCTCGTGGAATGTCCTGACAACTTCAAAAAACTCTCTTGGAACCATATCTTAAACCCAACAGGAAGTCAGCTACTTTAAATGTCAGGTGTAATTGTGGCATTTTCACAATTTTCAGGCTTTGTACTTTAACTCCTCCTGGATTGGATCAACATTATCTTTGGTGAGTTGAATCTAAGCCTTGGTGATGTTAAACTCTGAAGCTTTTGAGTTTTTGTGAAAGGGCTTGTTTGTAGCTGTGTGCCAGAATTTTGATCATTCCCCACTGGACATGAAAATCTCAAATAAATCTTAAGTATCTTTTGTATCTTTTGTCCCTTCAACCCTACCTCTGGCGCCGGTGCCCACCTCTCAATTTTAAATCCATGTAGACATTGAGGGTTCTCGGGAGGGGCCGTGCTAACACCTGCTGCTCTCTGGCAGCAGCACCATGCCCTCCCTTGTTTTAAATGCACTTTAGAACAACACGCAGCAACACTACACATGAGCGGGAGGAGGGAGGTATGGGGTCTTCACACACCCCCGTTCTCTACTAGCCATCGGGGCCGGGGGCTGGGAGGAGGTGTTGGCTGTCCGATTGGCCTCCCTGCTGCTGCGGAGCCTGGGCGGTCTGCTTGCCTCCACCCCGGGGAAAGGGTCACATCTCTTGGGTCTGGTGCCGTTTCCCCCTCTGGGGGCGAGGGTACCTGGACCCGGCATAGAGTATGTTTGGGGAGTATGATTGTGTGTACATGTCTATGTATGTCTATCCTTACGTTGGGTGAGTGCTGAGTGTTTGTATATGTGTGCATGAGGGTGGGAAAGCATGTTTATGTCTGTGTGTGCCTGTTTGTCTGTGTCTATATGTCAGGTCGGGTCTTAGACTCCACCTCCTGGTACTCCCAGGCCCTCCAAGTGTGGAGGCTCATCTCCCCTCACCACACTCCCTGCTGGTAACTGATGCCCTCAGGGGTTGGTGCATTGGTGGTTCTTGGTGTCCGGGCTGGGCGCTCAGGTATGCACCAGCTCACTCCCGGTGGCTACTTGGCGGGCCTGGTGCCTATCGCCGGTCAGGCCTCTTCCGGGGCAAAGGGGCCTCGGGCCTCCGGCCCGGGCCTGCAACTCGGTTCACTCTGGCACAGCTGGCTGCCGGCAGAGCCGGCGGGCACGCCAGTGCAGCCCCCTCTGGCTTCTGCTCCGTGGCTACTGGGTGACCCCTCGTCTGGGGATCTCCTCAGCCCTTCCCAGGAGGGTGGCACGGATGCCCTCCAGTGGTACTCCTTGGGCTCTCGCACTCTGGGGCCTCTGGATGTCTGGAGCCTGGATCTCCTCCATGCCTGCTTCATGCCCTGGGGACGGGGCTATGGGCCTCCACACCCTCTAGCAGACTGTTACATGGGGAAACCTTTTGTATACAAGCGTTGATCCACACAGGTGTGCACACGGGTGTTCACTGTTCGTAGACATAAACTACACCTTTCTTAGCTGCTACTTCAAAGCACATTGTGCGCTGTCTGTCCCTGCGTGCTGCACAACAACTTTCAATATTTAGTATTTACTGCTGTTCACACTTAGCTAGATTAACGTGATGGTGTTGTGTTTAGTATGTTGCTTTGTCTTTGTTTGTTTTTTTTTTGCTTGTCTTCTCTTCTTTTCTCTCAACAGGTGATCCAGGAGATTTTTTTTCTTTCTCTTTGTCTTTGTAAGTGCCCTTTCTCACTGTCCCTTTTCCTTCTGTTTTTCTTTTCCTTCCTCTCTTTCTTTCTCCCTTTCCTATCCCCCAGTCATGTCTGTCCCATCTGTAACAACTGAAAATAAAATAAATAATAACAACAAAGTTTGATCAAATGGACCAATACGGCAATGCCATGATGATCCATTTGGCAAAATAAATCCATTTGGTATCCTTGTTGGTCTTCAGACAACAATTCTGACGGCTAAAGAACCAAATGGGACAGACAAATGAAAAAAAAAAAAAAAAAAAAAAGTATCTTTTGTCCCATCTCACCCACACTTCACATGATTGATTAGAGTCCATGTCTGGAGACATCTATGTGCCAATATCAGGTCACCCTTATGGCACCTCCTATTGGCAATAGGTGATAATCATCCCATTTCTTTCCCCAGGACACTGACAAAGAACTGAAGCCTGCTATGTAAAAGAGTTTTGCTCTCTCTTTTCTTCCCATTCGGTTGAACAATTTTCTTGCATGTATGCTATAATTTACAAGCATCCATGCACCCGCTACACTACACTTGTTCTAAATCACTCAGTTTAATTAAATATATTTTGGTCCTATAAACTCTGTGGTCTTTTTGGTCTCTCCTTTTGTCTGAATTCTAGGTTGGCTCCTGACAAAATGAGGTCTTGTCCTGGTTAAAAACATACTGGTTTAGTGGGTTTTAGCCTGCTTTCCAGTGGCATTAATTTCTGACAGTGTAATTTATTTAGAGAGATTCATTCGTATCTTTGGGGGAGAGAGCTAAGTCACTTTAAACAGTAAATATGTTTTCTTTGTTCTTTTATGAATAAAATGCAGGCTTATGAGATTTGCAAATTATTGCAGTTAAAAAAAAAATCTGTTTTACGATATTATATTTTATAATTTGCGTCAGACTTTTTAAAATTGAGGCTTTAATTAGAAAAGGTGAACTTCACAATAGATAAGGCACAAGAGTCTATTTTCAATCATTGTAGACCTATAAAATGTTCCCTACAGCTGGAATAAATTATTATACAGTTCATTAGTTAAGATCAATATGTACACACACACACACACACACACACACACAGATGTTGTTCAGACACAATATCACAGTATTGGTTTAGCATACTGCAACTACCATCACAGTTTCAGAGTGATCAGAGTTATTTAGTCAGTCAGGAAGCAGTCTGCCCGTCTCATTAGCCAGCCTCCAGTACCTCTTCCTCAAGAGGAACGCTGCTGCCTTGGGCTGCCTTTGCCTGGTGAAAATACCCTTCTTGTTCCCCACCACACGATAGATTCCTGCAGACACAACACAGTTTGACAGGAACACTGTCACAGTGCAGAATATAATAAGCTGAATAAATAAAGGTCTGGTTTTTAACCTAATGGCTGCTTCCCCAGAGCTTCAGCTATTGTTGTCCCTCAGCGTGACTGGGTCAGAATCATAGATTGTATGTGATGTCTGGGGAGCACTAGCTCTTATTCGTTTCTGCTACACAATGCAGATATCTTTGACCCTTTGTCATATCTGTTAAAGCTTCCCCCATTTTTTTTTAAATATAGTCAACAGTTTCAAAATGTGCATCTTGCACCTTTTATTTTTAAGATGTGAAACAATGTATTCATCAAGCATGGTGCAAGTAGTCAAACAGCCAAGAAGACTCTAAAACCAGTTTTCTGCTCTCAGGTAAACCTGGCCACAGCACACTGAAAGTCATGTTTTTTTGGCATACACAAATGTAAACCACAGTTTGCTGTCTTCCTGCAACCTTGTCATCTTTGCAATTTTGACACAGTTTAAGAGAGCCCGTCATAGGTGCAATCACTATACTACAAGCTAGGCTGGTGCTGAGGGTTAGTGTTAGGAATTGATAACCACAGCAACCTTCATGACAAGAGTTTACTAATCAAGGTGATTTTTTTAATCCAATTTACCCGCTGATGCAATGAATTGATATAAAATTAAATGAATATTAACTCTAAAAGGGTGGATAGCGTTTGTGGCAAAAGTATCAAATACAGATTAAATTGTGTTAGCTGGTAAACCAGGGCCCCATTGTAGGAAGCAGGTTAGACAACAGCTCCAGCCAATGACACACTACCACTACTAAGAGTGTGTTAGAGGCAATTTGACTAATATTCAGGTGAGTTTCCTGGTCCTCTGCTGATGTGGATCATCATTCAGAAAGAGATCTATTCTTCTGACAAGGAAATAAGCAGACTATCCTACCTCTGGGGGGGGGGTATGACAGCAGTTCTAGTTCTACAGATTGCTTTATTTTGAAGCTGCAGTACCTTGTGCAGTCATGAAGTCTGCAAAGTTCCAGATGAGTTCACCGATGAAATACTGATTCCTCTTCTGGTCGAACACATCATGGTAGCTCTGCAGGAGAGCATTCTGGTACTCCTCAGTGAACATCATGGGTGGATCCTAAAGAGTGACAGTAAGACTTGTTAAAGATGCGGAACTGACTTGTGAGTGAGTGGAGGGTTAGGGTTAGGGTCACTCAAAAGTTTGAGTGAGTGAGTGAGTGAGTGAGTGAGTGAGTGAGTGAGTGAGTGAGTGTATTCTCACCATGTGAAGCCCTGGAACTGCATCTGCTCCATATTCACTCTGGATGATGGGTCTCTGGTACTTTCTGTACCAGTTTTCAAAATGAGTGCTGAGCTGAAGAGGAACGATATCCAGTCGGCCTTGATCAAAATACCAGGCAAAGTAACTGTTTACACACACTACATCTACATAGGGACCCTACAGAAAAAAAATAACCCAGAAAAGGATTCAGAAGTATTCTTCAACATGGTTATGACATACAGTTATTTATTAAACATTTATCACACAATTTTCTTGCAATCATTCTTTAAATAATAAAATCTGTAAGATGCTTTTTATCAACCAGTTTCAAGTTGGGTAAATGAATGAATGCATCGTTTGTTTTAAAAATGGTAAATGGCCTGTATTTATATAGCGCTTTACTAGTCCCTAAGGACCCCAAAGCGCTTTACACATCCAGTCATCCACCCATTCACACACTGGTGATGGCAAGCTACATTGTAGCCACAGCCACAGAGGCGAGGCTGCCGGACACTGGCGCCACCGGGCCCTCTGACCACCACCAGTAGGCAACGGGTGAAGTGTCTTGCACAAGGACACAACGACCGAGACTGTCCCAGCCGGGGCTCGATCAATACAGACAAAACTGAGGAAACTGATGTAAACAATAATATTCCAAAGAGGGTGAAACATACTCAGTTGACAAAATTTACTTACTATGACTTATTAGGACTTAAAAAGAAAAATTAACATGGGTTTTGTGAGCTGCTCATCTAGTGTTAATTAACTAACTTAGTTGTCTGTGAAGGTTCTCAGTCATCCAGGTCATCGTGGTCAAAGGAATTTGCAAAGAAAAGCGTCTGGACTTCTTTGAGTTGCTTGAAGACGTTTCACCTCTCATCCGAGAAGCTTCTTCAGTTCTAAGGTCAAATGGCCGAGAGTCCCAGATTTAAACCCAGTGGGAGTATCCCACTAACTTAGTTAAATTGCTATCTTGAGCAGGGCTCAGACCTGAAGCACTCAATGTGATTCATTCCACTTAGTACAAACTTCATCTTTTAACATGATTATAACAGAGGTGCTACTTAGCAAATTCTGTTACAATATTATCATTAACGATGTGTCAAATAAAAAGTCTGTAAACTGAAAAAAAAAGGGATGTGCAGACTTTGTTTAATATATGATGTTGACATTAGTGTGAAGGATGCAGAAACTCACCCCTTTGTCCATGTCAGCTTCAGCGATTGTGACGTAAGTGACAGGTCGGGTTCGGTCCAGAGCTTTGGTGTGCTCAATCAAAGTCCTGTAAGGGGGTAGAAAAAAAGGAAGTGATTTGATGTTGGGTTCAAATCAGCAAAAGATGTGTCTTGAAATCCAGCTGTAATAAATACAGGAAATGCTGTCTGGGACATACCAAGTGTTGCTACATTATGGGGAATTGGCTGGAATTATTTACTTTAAATGTTAAATTCCCTTCCTTAGTTGGACATTTAGCTGTCTCATTACTGTTTGGTTAAAATAAATGTTTGTTTCTTAATAATTACATTAGTGTTTGTCTCTAAGTTCCTCTTTGCTTGTTTTTTTTTTAGCTCAGTTGTTGGTTGTTTTATGCTCAATTTAGTTTGGTTTTAAATGTTAGTTTGTTATATTTTGTTGCCATTACAATTAGGGCCAGTAGGATACAGAATATTTAAGCTCAACATGATATTTAGTAAATTAAAAAGTCGATATTCCAAAATATCAGCCAATTTTTATTTATTTGATCATTTTTTCCTCTCTCAGACATGACTTGTTAACACTACATTCTGCTTGGATCAGCTGGTTTTTGTGTTTGTGGGGTTCCAAACAGCAGGGACGTTGCAGAGTTGCACCTTCTGATGGCTAAACTATGCAAAATCAGCACTCTACTTTTTAAAAAAATTTATTCATCAGTTCAGCTCTAATTAGTTCTGTTCACTTAATTTCTTAAGGCTCCAGGATCACCTTTTGGGTTTTTTGTTTTTTGCTTTTTTTGTAAAACAAAATCCACTTTTTTAAAAACTACATTATGTTACTCATGCCTAACTAGCTTTGTCCCTCATACCAGTTATCAGATGGATATCAGATGCTACAGAAAAACTGATATTTTCTACCAGGATTTTAAGAGTTATTACTGTTACACCTTCAGTGTGATAAAGCACATATTTGAGAAGTAGAATAAACATCAGAATTTACATTTTCAAACAAACGGAATAATCCAACATCATGTTGCTTATCTGTGCAGTGATGACTATTTGAAGGGTGGCAATAATTGGAGCTTTACACCTCAAAAGAAAAATAATCTGTACTCACTTGAA
Source organism: Oreochromis aureus (assembly GCF_013358895.1). Lineage (NCBI taxonomy): Eukaryota > Metazoa > Chordata > Actinopteri > Cichliformes > Cichlidae > Oreochromis > Oreochromis aureus. The sequence goes on along the minus strand of NC_052951.1, from coordinate 8,080,353 downwards.
ATAAAATTCAGCAGGAGGCATCTCTGAGGCGGGCTCATTGGCTACCGACCACATGACCACAGAGGGATGGTTCTTGTCCCGGCGCACAAGCTCGTCCATGACAACCAAGTGGTGTGACAGAGAGGCGTTTCCAAAACTGCGACTATCAGTAAGGCACAAAAGATACATCTCAGCCTGAGCTGAAAGACTAACGACTCAGATCCATCCACACTGCAAGATGTGAAGACCTAACTCACAACTGTTCTGCTTTCCAGTAAAGTTCAGCTATTGTGAGTTACTCTTTTATTCTAAAATGTAATACTATGAGTACTGTACACATTCAGGTCTGAAACATGTGGACAAACGTCAATAAAAAAAAATACGAAAAAAACACTCCAATTTAAACATGTGTATGGCAGACAGTCATCTTATTGTCTGATACACTGTGTGACATAGCTGTAATTAACTTAGGAATGAAGTCAAGTTTGATATGCAGACTGAATCCTAATAGCCTATGACAATCACATGTCATTTCATGCAGTATTCCTATTGGTCACAATAGTGTGTAACATTTTTTGGCAATTCTAACTTGGACAGCATGAAGTTCATAAGTTCATAAAGAGTTTCAGCAGGGGTGGTGTTGGACAGCATGTGCAGTTTTCTCTATGTCTTCATATGCTGTGGCAAACAGAATTTTTCACTTTTAACCTTACTGAACCCTCAAACATATCCAAAGGTCACACAGATATGTGTGGTAACACTTACATGTCTTTGATGCCCACACCCGGGCACTCATCTATCAAGACAATCCCATGACGGTCACACATCTGCAGGATCTCCTCAGCATAGGGGTAGTGGCTGGTACGGAACGAGTTGACCCCTAACCACTTCATTAAATTAAAGTCCTTTACAATTAGGGGCCAGTCAAAGCCTCTACCACGAATCTACAACACATTAAAACCAGAAAAGTAAACATACGGAGCCTATTTTCTGCAAAATTTAAAGGAGTTTCATCCCTCTAGTGGTACTTACGTCAGCGTCCTCATGCTTATTGACCCCATGGAAATAAAATGGCTTGTTGTTAATGAGGAACTGGGTGTTGGTAACGTTTACTGTGCGGATGCCAAGTGGCAGAGTATACTCATCCTCATATGTTGATGTCTCACTGACTGCAATTAGGTGGACCTAGATGTTGGAGAGAAAATGTTAGAATAATAGAAACAACACAACCTCACAAATCGAGTGGCAATGCTCAGTCAAACCACATCACACTGCAGAAATACACGTACATGCCTGTGAGCATGTTGCCTTACCTTCATAGAATAAAGGTAACCTGGATTCTCGTGCATCAAGTACGGCCACCACAGCTTCACATCTACCACTCTAAGCACTCCAGATGATCCATTGGAGGAGGCCACAAAGTGGCCATCTTTGTCCATTAGAGTAATGTTCAGAGTGTTGCTGAAGCCACCTTGAACAGATACTTTGTATCTGATAAGACCTACAATCCAGAGGAAACAATATCCAGAGAAGCAATATCTAATGAATAGACAGAAACTGCACATTTAAAGTCTGATGTATATGATGCGGATGCTAATCTTTCACTCTGAGTTTTTGTACATCAGTTTACCTGCTTACAAATTATTTTGTGTTAGTAAGGATTTTAAATCACAGTGCATCACTGTATTAATTAATTTAATTTACCAGTGTTATCCATGAAGTTGGTCTCCACTGTGATGTCATCCACATACACCTTAGGAGTAGTATACAACAGTACAGGACGATGAATCCCAGCATAGTTGAAGAAATCAAAGTCCATGTTTTGCACAAAAAACCCATCAGGATACCTGCAGACCAAACACAGTTTCTCATCATTTACATTATACTGATGCATCAGCTTAAAGTTTTGAAGTGTGGCAAGGAAGTCAAAAAGAACCCAGTATCACAGCAAAATGAGTAATAGACGCTAGTAATTGCATTACTAGCAGGGGAAGATAATATATGTAAAGGCAAGCAAAAAACATATGACGTACATTCCAGGTTCCTTACTACAACTTACTGTAACTTCTGTTTGCGTGTACATTTCATGTTTTGGAGAGGCAAAGTGTGAAATGGACCAGCGTGTCTATTACTCGCTTTGCCATAATATCAGGTTGGACAAACACATGAACCAAAGAATGAGCCTACCTGCTGCTGTCATTCATGTACTGGATGGTGCCTGGAGGAAGAGTCTCCAAAGTTAGGGTGTTGTTTACCGCGATGGTGATTCTGCATGGCTTCGTTGGTTCCCTGCGGATTAAACTACTAATCTCTGCCTCAAAAGGAAGATGGCCACCTTCATGCTCTGTCACTTTCTCTCCATTCACCCACTGCAACAGAGAATGATCACCTTTTTACATGAGCTGCAATTTAGTGACACGCAATCTCATTGCGTGTCACTTCCTTATTTAGCAAAATGATGGCAAACCACAGTCTGCATGTATTACAACAGCGTGAATCCACAGGTTTAATGAGTTTAAGTTCTAGACAGTCCAGACTTTTTACCCACTGAAAACACTCATTGCAACACAAACTATTAAGCAAACTCTTAAGTCGGTGAGATCTTATATCAAGAAATTCATCTGCTGCTGTACCAGATTTTTTGTAAAGAAAGCATATTTTTTCAAGAAAACATGTGTTTCGTTACATGATGTGTTTTTCTGTAATATTTTCAAATAAACAACATGATTTTTAAAATGATTTTTGTGGCGGATGATAACTTTTTATATTTGAATTTATTCAAACTCTGAGTGAATGGCTCAGAAAGATGCAGGTGATACTCACCACTATTGAGTAATAGTGAGCACTTCCCACTCTAAGAACTACTCTTGTTCCCTGATCGGAGATCCAGCGGGCAGGCACGGCCACCTCTCGGTCATACCACACCCAGCCAATGAAATCTCTCAGTGTGGGGTCCTGTGTGATGTCATTGTAGCTGGCAGGAACTGGCATTTCAATCACTGGGCCCGTCTAAAGAATACAAAACAACAATGAGAAGACAGGACTTTAGCCCCATGTTTATTATATTATATTATTTATTATTAATTTTAAAGTAGACATAGTCATCTAATTGAGGTCATTTTGTTTCTCTGAGGTCATGGTAAGCTCCCTTCCTGGGAGTCTGGCCCTGACAAGATGAGACTTATTAATATAAAATTTCAACGTTTGTTCTCATTTTTAAAATTTTTCCATCTATTTTTTTTTTCTAAAATTGTGAATATCTTCAGCTCTAAATGCCTCTAGAGACCTCAAAAGGAGGCACAGTCTGACAGGAATGTATCCTATTGTGTGGCATTCAAAGGGCTGAAAAGCCAAAAATATTTATGTCTGTGAAGGTTCTCAGTCATCCAGGTCATCGTAGTCAAAGGAGTTTGCAAAGAAAAGCGTCTGGACTTCTTTAAGTTGCTTGAAGACGTTTCACCTCTCATCCGAGAAGCTTCTTCAGTTCTAAGGTCAAATGGCCGAGAGTCCCAGATTTAAACCCAGTGGGAGTATCCCCCCAAGGAGGGACAAAGGACCCCCTGGTGATCCTCTAATCACATGCGCCAAGGTGTGAAGGCGGGTGTGGGACCTAATCAGCCCCTAATGAGCCCACCCGAAACCCTGGCTGACTAGGTCCCACACCCGCTTTCACACCTTAGAACTGAAGAAGCTTCTCGGATGAGAGGTGAAACGTCTTCAAGCAACTTAAAGAAGTCCAGACGCTTTTCTTTGCAAACTCCTTTGACCAAAAATATTTAGTTACCACTGTGAGTCAAACTGATAAGTTTATGCATGCCTTACTGCTGTGTTGTTTACATAGTTTTTGTTTTGGGGATTTTTCTGATTTTTTGTTTTTAATTCAGTTTAGTTTCAGTTTCAAAACTTAAAACAAAAATTAACAAACACCAAAACCAAGGATATTTCCTCAGATATTCAATTCATAGCATTCTAACTTTTATTTTAGATTTTTTGGGGTATAACTCTACATAATTGCAAGATGTTTAAAAGTTCTTGTTTACAGAGAGTACATCACTGTATGCGACCGTTGTATCCCTGTCAACAGTAGGCTGATTTCTTTCATCTGACCTGCTATCACCTCCGTTCCCGCTCACCTCTGCCAGCTGACGTTTGTGCCAAGCCTTCTCGAAGCCCTCGTTCCTGTTGGGGGACCCGTCAGCCCTGAAATCCCACAGCCCGTTCAGCTCCTTCACCTCTCTGAAGGAGGACTCACGGGGAAAGAGCATGCCACCGTCCAGTGGGAGCACCGTGCCAAACACTGATAGCAGCCACAACAGACGGAGCACCGCGAAGCTTCCAGGTACAGACATCCTGAAGCCCTCTCCTACTGCCCTCTCAGAGACAAACACAGTTTTTTATCGCCTGTTCTGAGGTCACGTGGCAGCAGCCGTTACGTTACATCGGTGATGAGATTTTCCGACTCTGGTCCGAGATTACAAAGGGCAGATGTTTCGAAACAGGTGAAGTCTGGATAAAACGGGGACACCGCAAACTCACAGAAAGTTCTAAAAAAAAGTCATCTTAACTTGCATGCAGCAGGACGGACAGCAGCAACCACAGCGAAAGGCACTGAGAACTGTTTCACAGTCGAACAAAGTAAAGTTATTTAGGGCTTTTCACAGACAGTCACAGAGCCCTGTACACAAGAAGAGCAAATATGAACATTAAGTACCACAAAAATAAATAAATAAATAAATATTTAAATAACAATTCTCAAAAGAACTTCTAATCAAAAAAGTGTTTAGAACTGTAAAACCAATACTAAAATCTGTTGGGAGCCAAAGTCATATCGTTTTTAAAATGCAGTCGTTTCTTAAATTTAAATTATATTTAGTGACAAGAAAGGAGACAAGGCAGAGAAAAGTTTCCAGCAACGTTTCCTGCACTGTCATCATCATATAGAAACAAGTAAATTATGGAAAAGTACGTCCCTGGGTGGGCTCGAACCACCAACCTTTCGGTTAACAGCCGAACGCGCTAACCGATTGCGCCACAGAGACTCGATGAAGTCAGGAGACACTTCAGGAAATATAGAAATACAGAACTATGACAACGGCGAAATAAGTTTATTTGTCTTTGTCTTTTTTAACCAAACCAAAACGAGGAAAATGACTTTATTTAATTTATAACAAATATGAGCGAGCTTCACCAAAATGTGAAAAATTAAGGTAAAATGAGTTAAATGTATGATTTTTGGATTTACTCAGCAAGCACAACAAATAACATTCACTGGAAGTTCGAGGCTTTCATTAAATTTTCTGGGCTATAAAATATGCTATTTGGATAACTGTTCAATCGGTGACAAGGGAAGAAAGTAAACAGCAGAAAGTCATTCTGGTAGACTGAACATCTTTCCAGGAATTGTGAAAATTACAAGACTACATTATGACAGATATTTTGACCCAGTAATTTGTGCTGTTCTAAGGTGAACTGGGCAAAAACTGGGACATTTAGGGTTTAAACATTAACAGTCAGTTACTGTAAATAACTGTAATCTCAAAGCTTTGTAACAGTATTGGACATTTAGCATTTGATTTTATTGCTCTGAGGTCGCAAAGGAGGGCAAGATAATACCTCATGTTGCGTCTGCCACAGAAAACTGCACAATGAGTCGCCTGACATGGCAAATCTTACTTATCTAGGGTGACCAACCGTCCTCTTTTTTTTGCACTTGTAGACTTGTAAAAGCCTATGTGACACTTTTTATTTCACCATTCATTAACCGCACAGAGAAGGCATCATTTAAATATGTTAAAGTTTTCTCCTAGGAACTGGCGTCCACATATGTGGACATCACATTTTGGGTAGTCTGGACCAAAATACAAAATTTTGCTCTACAAGGGTCTGATATCCACTTACGAGGACATTATACTGCCACTGTTCTATCGAAAACAAATGTCCTAATTTTTCTCAGAAACAAAATTCAGGTTAAAAAAAAAAAATCTGGTAATTCTTTTTTTTTTTTTTTTACATTCATCAGGTCCCAATCAGCCCCTGTTCATCTGGACATAGCGTTTTTAATGGGAGAAACATCAGTAATGGGGGACATTTAAAAGCTGATGTGTACCGTAAACCTACGCATACGGATCAGTATTTAAGGTTTGACTCTCATCATCCACTGGAGCACAAACTGGGTGTCATCAGGATGCTACAACATAGAGTGAAACCCATCCTCACAGACACAGTGGCTAGGGAAGCAGAAGAACGTCACGTCAAGAAAAGCTTGAGTAAATGTGATCAAGCCAGCTGGACATTTGTCAAGGCTGGGAAGGCACCTAAAGAAAGCTCCTGTGATCCAGGAGAGAAGAAGGACAACTGCTGCCTAAGTGAAAACCCTTAATGATCCCTGTGTCAGGAGTATCAAAACACACTGTGCCAAAAATTGGTCCACCCCAAGGATTGGGTCCCTCGACATACACAGGGTTGTACATTGTTAAGTCCCAGGAGGATTGCCAAATCCTTTGGTTCGGGAAACCAAACAACCTGGCGCAGCAGATGGCACAACACAGAAGAGCTACCTCGTCAGGCCAGGACTCTGCAGTCTATTTACACCTACAGCCCAGTGGATACTCTTTCAATTATGAGGATGTGCACATCCTGGACAGGGCGCTGAACGGTGAGTCAAGGAGGCTATTTATGTGAAAAGGGAAAGACCATCTCTGAATCGAGGAGGGGGCCTAAGGGTACATCATTCACTATGTTACAATGCTGTGATTGAAGCCATTCCCATACTCTCTGTGAATGATACAATGGCCAGTGATAAATTGTCTTTGATCAATGGTAACACCTGCTAGTATGACGAATTATCTGTATGTCTGTTTATATGTGTCTATATGTTTTAACTTGTGCAATTATCTTTAATATTTTGGCTTTTATTTGAACTCTAACAAACTTGTAACAGTGTTTTGAAAAGTGCTATACAACTAAAGTTATTATTATTATTATTTAGTAAATCATGAAGTGCAGAAGATTATTAGGGGGGAAGTGAAAGCACCTATGATGAGGTTGAAGAGAGGAAAGGCTGTAAATCCAGATAACATAGCTGTATAGTGGAGAAGTGCACTGGTATAGATTTTAAAGAACCATGATGACATGTAGAACTGCTGTAAATACAGAGGAATAAAGTTGATGAGCTATGCCATAAAGATATGGGAAATTGCTGATGGAGCTATGTAAGAAAAGAGGAATAAAATTGTTGAGCTATACCATAAAGATATGAGAAAGAGCTGATGAAGCTAGACAAGAAGAGAGGTGACAATCAGTTAGTAACAGTATGGCTTCATGTTGCTGAACAGCCCTACAGATCTTTGATTTGAGAGGGCTGATGGAGATGGAGTTGCACTGTCTTTGTTGATCTAGAGAAAGCATGATAGAGTACAAAGACAAGAATTGTGGTACTCAATGAGGAAGTGAGAAGAGGCAAAGAAGTACATGAAGCTGGTGCAGAAAATGTGTGAGGACAGTGAGGGAGTGGTGAGCCGTCTGTGACAGCTCTGTGTCACCGTTTGTTTGGTAGAGGACTCACTCGCAGAAGCTTAGAGAAAAGGTGAAGGGTTTATATATATAATTTTGCACCAGGTGAAGATATATACATATATACAATGGAATAGGAAAACACAGGGCTCTGGGGGGTCCAAGGTTGAGGGAAAGGTCCAGGGCAGGCACACACACAGGTTTTTCTTTTACTCTGTCCATGGCTCACTCAAGCAGTCTGATCCGAAACCCTCACCCTCATTCAGACACATCCACAGAGGTCCAAGCAGCAGGGGAAACAGGCAGGAGACCCGGGAAGCCTGTATACAGAGGAAAAAGACGTTAGGGAGAAACTCTGAGAAATCACAAGGAAAAAGATGCTCAACAGGCTGGGCTACACTGACGCTAGTTAGAACAACGATCCAGCGAGGAAGCAGAGTCTCCTGCCATCTTAAGGAGTCTGCCAGGGTAGTCACTCATGATTAGAAGCCAGAGTAGGATTAGAGTGAATGAGCAACAGGTGTGCATTGAAGGCGGGTTTCACACATTCTCCGGATCCTGAGAACCATGACACTCTGAGCCCTTTTTTGTTTGCAGTGATGATGAATAGGCTGACAGATGATGTCAAGCAGGCGTCACCATAGACTATGATGTTTGCAGATGACATTCTAATCTGTAGTAAGAGAAAGGAGTCGGTGAAAGAGAGCCTAGAGAAGCGAAGGTATGCTCTGGAGAGAAAAGGGAAGGAAAGTCAGCAGAAACAAGGCAGAATACGTGTTTGAATGAGAGAGAGACAGGTTGACAGGTCAACATGCAAGCTGTAGAGGCAGTGAAGATAAATGCCTGGGGTCAACCATCCAAAGGAACGGAGGGTGAACAAGACAGGTGAAGAAGAGAGTGCAGGCAGGGTGGAGTGGGTAGAAATCTGTAAGCAGCAAAATTAAAAGGGAAGGTTTACAAGATGCAGTGAAACCTGCTATGATGTATGATTTGGAGACAGTGGGCGTTACAGAAGGACAGGAGCCTGAGATACAGGTGGCTGGAGAGTTGAAAATCAGATTTTCATTGGGTGTGACCAGATTAGAAATGAGTACATCAGAGGGTCAGCTCAGCTCAAATTCTGTCAGACAAAGTTACTGTAGAGAGGCAAGGCTGAGATTGTTTTGACATGTACCTGGGAGGGATAGATTTAGAGCTTGGGGACATGAGGAAGACCATTGAGAAGGTTTTTGCCATGGATGATCCGCTTTGGCAAACCCTAAAGAGAGCAGCTGAAAGAAGAATTCCAAACTTAAAACTTGAATAAAAACTAAAAATGCAGTGATTTGCAAATCTCATAAACCCATATTCCATTCACAGTAGAACATAGAAAATATATCAGATGTCTAAGCTGAGACATTTTACTACAGAGAAGGATTTTCAACCTGAGCAAACATACTCCCACGCATTGCTCTAAAATGCCAACAGTGTGTAGCTTGGCTGTGTGTAGGCTGAAAAGTTGACAGGTGGGCCAAAACAGAGAAGGGTGGCACAGACCAACAACAGCACACACAGAACAATTTTTTTTATTAAAAAATGCCTTTCTTTTGACTGGGTAATCAGTCCCACTTTTATCTGCCACTACAGCGTACATGCTTGCACAGTGGAAACATTTGTTCCGACTGGGAACAGGAAGCCTGATACAAAAACCAAACATACTCCCTTTGGAACAGTACACACAGATCTTAGCAGAATAAGTTGACTCATAGACTGGACAGGTGCGGGCTTATAGTTCACTGATTACTATTCCATTATAGTGTTTGTGTATGTTATGAAAGATAAGTGTGATGGAGTGTAAGCTTGTGGGAACCAATGTAAGCACTCCAGCCACAGTGTGGTCAGACATTCAGACTTCAGCACATCAGAACGGTACTGCTCAGCAAAACTGGTGCACACAGTTTGACATGCAAAGGTGTATGCTAATAGAGAACGAGTTACCTACGAAGTTATGGAGGTATGTAGTACAGACAGCAGCTGTAGTTAGGATTTAGGAACAAAACACAAAACAGGCACTTTACTTAATCCTGACAGGAGGAAGGCCAAACCTTTGCAGGATTCAAAAGTTTTGAAAAGCGACAGCGACAAGAACACATGAGCTTGATGCTGAAATGAGGATAAGCAAACATGAAACCAGAAACATGTTTCTGGTCCTTAGTGTTATGGTTCTGGGTCATTTTGACCCAGTGTTTTTGAGTTTCTTGTGTTTTAGTGTTGTAGTGATATTTTGTATTATGGTATATATTCAGGTTCATTAGTAGTCTTAGTTATGGTTTTTTGAGTTTCTTATATTCAGTGTTTAGTTCCTTGATTATTAGATTTCCCCTTGTGTTTCTGTCCTTCTGTGTCCCTCTCTGTGTGTTTGTGTTTTGTGGGTTGTGTGTGTCTTTGTGTCTGGTTTCCCTCCCTTGTGTTTCATTCCATGTCTCCCCGCCTATCATGTTTATCCTTGTTCCGCAGCCTGTCTTGTCTCTCCCGCTCGTGCTCTCTCTTGTTCTCTCGCTCCCTCCTTCGTCTGCTTTTCCTCTACTCCTGTGTCAAGCTCATTTCATCATTTCCTGTTTTTATTATGAAAGTCTTGCGTACCCTGTTCAGTGTGTTTAGTTTTTGCTTTCTCTGTCTTGTCATATTTAATTTGTCTCATCTGTGTTCCCCATGTGATTCCAGTTTCCTCATCATTCCTTGTGTATTTAAGCCCTCTGTTTCCCTCTGTTGAGTGTCGCATTCTTCCTCATTCCCCACCATGTGTTCTGCCTCCCTGCCTGTTTAGTTTCATGTCTATCCCAAGTTTGGTTAGTTTTGTATTTCTGCTGTCCAGCAATAAAGCTGTGTTTTTGAGTTCATTTTCGCCCCCGTGAGTCTGGTCGTGTAAAGCAGGCAGGATAGGATCGCTCATGACACTTAGTTACTTGTTCCTTTGGTCTGTTCCCTTTTGTGTCCTTGTCTTCCATGTTCCCTCGTTTATTCCTAGTCGTAAATTCCCAGTTTCAAGAGTCCTAGTTTCTAGTTTATTTCTGTTTGATTTTATTAGAGATTTTTAACATATATTTTTTATTTCCGAGTACCATTTTACAGCAAATAAAGCTGCCTTCTTTAGTTCACTCCCTTTGTTTCTGAGTCCTGCATTTGGGTCCTTCATCTGCCTGCCAGATAGCCAGACATGACAGCTGCTGCAAAACACTGCTCAAGAAAAACTGATTTTCTAGTGATTGTCAATACTACCTACGCACATGCACTAGTAGATTATGAGATACTGTATAGGCTGAACCAGAGGAAGGGCCTTAAAGTTAGGGGTGCTGAAGTGTGTGCGTGGTGGCAGGGAGTATATTTATTCTAAGGTATAAAATGTAATAATGATAATAATAATAATTAAAGCTGCAAGCAGCGTTATGAGGGCCCTCGCACCCCTGGCGCGTCGAGCCACGCCCAACACCTACAACCAGCACGTCCGATTTGATGTCACATTGATGGAATTCTTGCATTTAACCACCAGCTAACATTTCATCTCATTCAATCATCATTATAGTCATCCCACTAGGTGGCGCTCTAACCATTACTGACAAATGGTATAACAAACATTTCCGAGCTCGAGTCTCATCACACTTGCGACCTTTGGGAGAGATTGGACATTGTATTTTTGAGTGACAGCAGATTACTGCTTTTTGGCGAGTGATTGAAACTCCACGTGCCGACACGACCACCCCGTTTCCCTGAACGTAAAAAGCTTCGCAATTTAACATCACAAAGGTCTTTAGATCCCACACACAGGAGATCGGGTTAATCTGATGAAATCCCTTGGAGGAGTTCGTCAAAGTATGAGGCCTGAAAAGAGGAGAAAATGTTGCCA
>NC_052951.1:7965760-8068969 GCF_013358895.1 Oreochromis aureus | reverse complement strand
AGAGGAGAAAATGTTGCCAAAATTACACCTTAATTTTAAAATGGCTGACTTCCTGTTGGATTTGGGATATTGCTCCAAGAGACTTTTTTGTACATCTTGATATCCTCCATAAGCTTACCAGGTTTCAGACTTATAAATAAAACACAGAGCAGGGGCTGATGTTTTGAAATTTTGTAGGGGGCGCTGTGGAGCCATTTTGCACTATTCAAGGAAAATGATCACATAATAACAAAGCCCTCATCACATTGGAGGTTTGGGCCAAATTCCAAGACTTTGTAAAATTTCCAAGCCCCTCAAAAGCCACTTCGTCTTTCATGGTGAACCGCGTTGCCACCAGGGTGCGCCGTTCAGTTTAAAGTCACAATTTTCGCATAGAAGCATCATGAAGGACTTATGGTGATACTCACCGCTTTTGAGGTGGCCACGATGAACCTGTGAAAATCAGTACAACAAAATGAAAGACATGACATTTCCTGGTGCCACTAGGTGGCGCTCTACGTATTCCTGACAATGGGCATATCAATCTGTTCAGGGCGGGTCTGACATCATCCCTGTAAAATCTGGTACTGATCAGATTGGATTTCATTGAGTTACACTAATTTGTTTCTTCATGGCGAGACCTCAATGTTCGCCATGCTGCTGGGGTCACACGCTTCAGCGAAAACTCACAGTTTTCTCTGTAACCCAAGACCAACTCCTTAAGGCTTTCCTGGAGAAATTTGAGGCTGCAGATGTCACCCATTACAATACTGTACCCCAAAGTGTAAAACATGACATTTCCTGTTCCCACTAGGTGGCGCTGTCCCTGATGTCAAATATGGCAGTTGAAATATGTTCAGGGGTGGAGCCTTATCATATGTGTCCACTTTGGTCAAGGTCGGACAATGTATGACAGAACGAGAGGCAATAAGATTTTCATGGCGAGTCATCGAAATTCGCCGTGGCGCCACGGGCTCACCGTATCCCGAAAACTCAACAGCTCCGCAATTTAACATGGCCCAGGTGTGTAGTTGACACTGACCAAATATGAAGCTTGTACGATGAAATTCCAATGAGGAGTTCGCAAAAGTTCGAGGCATGGAAATGGCAAAATTAGAGCCAAAATGTCACCTTCACTTCCAAATGGCGGACTTCCTGTTGGGTTTGCGTCAATGGTCCCACAGACTTTTTTGTTCGTCTTGGCATGATACACATGTGTGCCAGATTTCAGACATGTAGCTCAAACGATGTGTTCGTAGGGCTGCATTTAACAAGGCATAGGTGGCGCTACAGAGCCATTTCCCAGTGCTCATATGTAAAACCAATAAAATACAAAATTTTTCACCAGACCTGGCATGTGTGCAAAATTTCAAGAGTTTTTGAGCATGTTAAAGCCCTCAAAAAGGCCCTTGTTTTGCCTGAATAATAATAATAATTAAAGCTGCAAGCAGCGTTATCAGGGCCCTCGCACCCCGGCACGTCGGGCCACGCCCAACACCTACAACCAGCACTTCCGATCTGATGTCACATTGATGGAATTCATGCCTAGAACCACCAGCTAACGATTCATCTCATTCAATCATTATTATAGTCGTCCCACTAGGTGGCGCTCTAACCATTACTGACAAATGGGATAACAAACATTTCCGACCTTGAGTCTCATCACGCCTGCGAACTTTGGGAGAGATTGGACATTGTGTTTTTGAGTGACAGCAGATTACTGCTTTTTGGCGAGGGACTGAAACTCCACGTGCCGACACGACCACCCCGTTTCCCTGAACGTAAAAAGCTTCGCAATTTAACATCACAAAGGTCTTTAGATCCCACACACAGGAGATCGGGTTAATCTGATGAAATCCCTTGGAGGAGTTCGTCAAAGTATGAGGCCTGAAAAGAGGAGAAAATGTTGCCAAAATTACACCTTAATTTTAAAATGGCTGACTTCCTGTTGGATTTGGGATATTGCTCCAAGAGACTTTTTTGTACATCTTGATATCCTCCATAAGCTTACCAGGTTTCAGACTTATAAATAAAACACAGAGCAGGGGCTGATGTTTTGAAATTTTGTAGGGGGCGCTGTGGAGCCATTTTGCACTATTCAAGGAAAATGATCACATAACAACAAAGCCCTCATCACATTGGAGGTGTGTCCCAAATTTCAAAACATTTTAAACTTTCCAAGCCCCTCAAAAGCCACTTCATTGTTCATGGCGAACCGCATTGCCACCAGGGTGTGCCGTTCAGTTTATAGTCACAATTTTCTCACTGAAGCATCAAGAGGGACTGATGGTGATATTCACCGCTTTTGAGGTGGCCACGATGAACCTGTGAAAATCAGTACAACAAAATGAAAGACATGACATTTCCTGGTGCCACTAGGTGGCGCTCTACGTATTCCTGACAATGGGCATATCAATCTGTTCAGGGCGGGTCTGACATCATCCCTGTAAAATCTGGTACTGATCACATTGGATTTCATTGAGTTACACTAATTTGTTTCTTCATGGCGAGACCTCAATGTTCGCCATGCTGCTGGGGTCACACCCTTCAGCGAAAACTCACAGTTTTCTCTGTAACCCAAGACCAACTCCTTAAGGCTTTCCTGGAGAAATTTGAGGCTGCAGATGTCACCCATTACAATACTGTACCCCAAGGTGTAAAACATGACATTTCCTGTTCCCACTAGGTGGCGCTGTCCCTGATGTCAAATATGGCAGTTGAAATATGTTCAGGGGTGGAGCCTTATCATATGTGTCCACTTTGGTCAAGGTCGGACAATGTATGACAGAACGAGAGGCAATAAGATTTTCATGGCGAGTCATCGAAATTCGCCGTGGCGCCACGGCCTCACCGTATCCCGAAAACTCAAAAGCTCCGCAATTTAACATGGCCCAGGTGTGTAGTTGACACTGACCAAATATGAAGCTTATATAATCAAACCCCAAGGAGGAGTTCGCAAAAGTTCGAGGCATGGAAATGGCAAAATTAGAGCCAAAATGTCACCTTCACTTCCAAATGGCGGACTTCCTGTTGTGTTTCCGTCAATGGTCCCACTGACTTTTTTGTTCGTCTTGGCATGATACACATGTGTACCAGATTTCAGACATGTAGCTCAAACGATGTGTTCGTAGGGCTGCATTTAACAACGCATAGGTGGCGCTCTAGAGCCATTTCCCAGTGCTCATATGTAAAACCAATAAAATACAAAATTTTTCACCAGACCTGGCATGTGTGCAAAATTCCAAGAGTTTTTGAGCATGTTAAAGCCCTCAAAAAGGCCCTTGTTTTGCCTGAATAATAATAATAATAATAATAATAATAATAATAATAATAATAATAATAAGAAACGGAGCAGATACAATAGGGCCTTCGCACTCTCGGTGCTCGGGCCCTAATAAGAAGAAGAAGAAGAAGAAGAAGAAGAAGAAGAAGAAACAGAGCAGATACAATAGGGCCTTCGCACTTTTGTGCTCGGGCCCTAATAATAATACTAAGAAACAGAGCAGATACAATAGGGCCTTCGCACTCTCAGTGCTCGGGCCCTAATAATAAGAAACGGAGCAGATACCATAGGGCCTTCGCACTCGAAGTGCGAAGGCCCTAATAATAACAATGAACAGAGTAGATACAATAGGGCCTTCGCACTCTCGGTGCTCGGGCCCTAATAAACGGAGCAGATACAATAGGGCCTTCGCACTCTCAGTGCTCGGGCCCTAATTAGTAGTCATATTATTATTGTCACATATGGGCAGCGCAGTGGAACGGTGGTTTCCTCACAGCAAGAAGGTCCTGAGTTTGACCCTACCATCTGGCCAGTGTGGAGTTTGGATATTCTTCCCGTGTTTGCTTTGGTGGCTGCACCCTGCCTTATGGCAGCCCATAGTAGCTGGGATAGGCTCCAGCCCCCACAACCCTGATAAGGATAATCGGAAGTGAATGTGGATTTGCTGCAGCACCTCCACTTCCAATGGGGTTGAAGGGAACAGCCAGGCAGCTGTGATGTGGAATCTAACATAAATTACAAACAAAAGCTGTTGTATAAGCTTGAAAAGTCCCTATATGAAAGAAAGCAGAAATCTGAAGAAATGTCACATCTGAATGAAAACCACTGTGCAAAATCCTGATGAATCCCTTGAAAATCTTAATTATAAGGGTAGATAAAATTGCTGACAGTGAAAATGCATTAATTGTTGTAAAGAAGAATTACAGGTTCACACACTGGAAGAACTATTTTCCTTAGTAATTGCGATTGCTTTTCATCAGACAATGAAACACAAGGTGGCACCACCTTAAATCATCTGTGATAGGTCACATGACCATGACAAATAACGGCAGCATCCAGTCGGGATAAAAATCAGTGTCTTTTTACAGAATATTTTGAGATGACAGACTTGGGGAAGCAGAAGCATTTCCTTGGTACTGAGTTTGGCAGACTACCTATTTGAAAAATCACAGAAAGAAAACACGTAGAAGGATGCTAGGAATGTTTGAATGTGAGCAAAAGCTACACTGATGATGCAAACATGATGAGTGATTGCAGAAAATACAGTATAAAGCATAATTTGTGAACGTTCAACCTCATAGTTCATTGTTTTGAACAGTAGGTGGCAGTGCTGAATAAAAAAATGACCACATGGTTTCAAGCGCTTAAAATCCACTCCAAATACACTACAGCATATGAATCGGCACTAGCCAAGTCAGATCTGCAAAATATTAAGTAACTTAAGCTTTAACATAAATTGCATGGAGTACAATGTACAACATTTGCATCCAGGTTGTAGTTGAGTAGAGGTAAAAAAAAAAAAAAAAAAAAAAAAAGCAGTACAAAATAGATATACGTAGATAAAGTACAACAATAAAGGAAAACTAGTACATTAAATAGATGATTCGGCACTGCCGTACAATTTCAGGTGTATCCCACCACTCCTCCCATCCCATTATTCAGTTGTGGAGGGTATTGGAAGATTAACACGCTGGGCTAATCATTGTTTGGTGGCAGGTGAATTGTGGCGCCTTTGTCTCTTCATCGCCAGCCAGAATGGCCTCAGAATGAGTTTTCTTTCGGACCACCTGCAATTAAACTAATACAAATACTGTTTATATCAAACCAAGACGCAATCTTCCGCCAATTTTTGTCTTAGTTTTCAAATCAGTATAGATCATGAGGATCATTAATACCGTCACATTAATATCTCTTTCCCTTTTTGTTGGTTTTCAGTGATCACTCAGCTTCATCACAAAGTCAGTGACACAAGATGGCGCCAGACACTTTTGCATCAAAGTAAGATCATCACTTCAGTTACTTTCTGAAGCGCAGTTTCAATCTAGTCTCTGAGTAATGTCTCTGTATACTTTCAAGAGGCTTCACCACATTAAATGATGTTCCAAATCAGCTTTAAGTAGAAATGAATCATAAAGCCCTCCATCACCAGGTATGTGCTGATGCAGCCAACACAAACAACATTCAGTGAAGGTGGAGTACCTGTTTTGTGTCTATGGTGGGCCTGGATTTTAGGATGTGGAACGTTACCTAACTGGTAGGGAAATAACCTGAGCTAGAGCAGGAGGTAAAACCATACTGACTAGATGATTGAGCTCGCCTTCATAGCAAGGGTTCTAGAACAAAATGCCTGAAAAAGAGCTGATACTATGTGATTGGGAGTTGCAGTAGCACTATCTATTGTTTTTGCTTATGCACCAAAGAGCAGTTTAGAATATTTCTTGGGGTCTTTGGGTTTAACTGGGAATGTGTCATGGGTTCTTAACTCTTATGTCCAGAAGAATTTCTCTTGAGTCCCAAGTTTGGAGACATGGAGGCTGAATGGGACATGTTTTAAACCTCCATTGGTGGGAGCTGTGCTAATAAGGTCATCAGTGCCTGTCATGGTGTCAGTCGATGGACTTCATCAGAGCCTGACCTACAGATGGTCTTTGAAGAAGCCGTGAAGCTGAAAAAAGAAGATTACAGGTTTTAGCTTCTGAACCTGCAGATGTGCATCGTTGGGCTAAAAGGAAAAAAGCCTGGATAGGGGAGAAGGGGAGGCCACAGAGGAGGACTTTTGCCTGGTATAAGCGAAGTACTCGCGACACTTTGATTGATGTCCAGAAATGCTTACCAGGACTGGGGATAGGTGGTTGAAATTTCCTATGTGGAGGAGCCAATCTGCCAGATGTTGCTGTGGTAGTTTAGAATCTCCCCAGTGACAAGTTGCCAGGTTTGGATGAGATTTGACTACATCAGGGTTCACCCTTGTCTTCAATGCTGTTTGTGATATTCATGGGAAAGCTCAGAAAAACATCTCTCTTGCTTCCGAATTATGTGGTTATGTTGGCTTCACTGAAGTGTGACCTTAAGCATGTGCTGGAGCAGTTGGAAGAAGAGTTTGAAATGGTTGGGGTGAGAGTTGACACCTCCAAGTCTGAGGCCTTCGTTCTCTGCCAGAAAACTTAAGTGGAATTTATAATCGAACAGAACTAGCGCATTCGCTCCACACCAGGGCCTGTCCATCTGCCTGCAGTGAGCTCTGTTGTCAGATGGAGCTAGTGTACAAAGTATGTTCTCCAACCAGTCTTTGGGCCACTCTTACTCATGCTGTTTTTGGTCCATGAACCAGCCGCAAAGGAGAGCGAAGTTCTAACATACAAAGAGCTGAAGTGAAACCAGACGTTTAAAACAATGAAAGGTGCCATTGCACCCACTGTCTGTGCTTTTCATGCTTTATTTTGTTTTACCAGTGCATTTGTGTTCCTACCCTCACTTATGGTCATATGATCTGCATATCAACGACTAAAAGAGTAAGGTCTTAAAAAGAAGTGACTGAAAAGATTTTGCTCTATAGGGTGGCTGGGCTTAGCCTTAGAGACAGTGTGAGGATCTGGTACATCCCGAGGAAGCTAGGAGGATATTCCTGTTAGGTCATGTTAAAAGTAACCAGGAGGTGGTTGTAGTGGCATCTGGCTTGGCTGCACTTATCTCACCTTATGTTGGAGGTTTTCCAGACATGCCCAACGGGGAGAAGACCCCAGGAAAGACCCAGAACTCACTGGGAAGATTTTATATATTGTATATAATGTGGCCAGGGAAAGCATCGGGTTCCAACATGAGGAAGTGAAAAGTGTTGCTAGGGAGAAGGATTTCTGGAATACCGTGTTTAGTCTGCTGCCACTGTGACCTGGTTTTGGATAAGTGGAAAATTGATTTTAATGAACAAAATGAAATTTCTATTAAAGTAAGTTTCAAGTCATGACTGTTGAAAATTTGTTTTCTTTCCCCAAATTGTTTCTTGTTTCCAAATAAACTACTTCAACAGACTCATGCAGATGGAAAATACATGGTCTTAAATTAATATTTAAGAAAATATATATTATGCTGATCATAATATTATACTGTTGATCTATGCCACTTTATGTGATTTATGTGATTTATGTGATTTGGAAAGTTTTGCTATCCAGCATCAAAAAAGTCAAATTTACTGTGCATTGAAATAAACAAGACAGATTTATAATAAAGGGCTGCTCAGAGAGACCAGCTCATCCAAACAGTCCATAACTCTGCCATCTGCCTAAAATGAATGTGAGGTTAATGTTGAGTTCAGTGTTGATTTTCTGTGTGAAATTCACCCTATTCCATTTTCCCACTGATTCATTTGGGATGTTTCAAAACTAAAAGGACTTTTGATCTATTTTTGGAGCTATCAATCTTTTGGTTCCCAAGTCTTCTTCACTGTATCTGTCCTTGGATTAAACATTTTTGTGAAGCAGCAGAAAAAGCTTATCATCACAATAAGATATGAGAGAAACAACTGCAACTGTCGTGACTTAACTTTTGTTTTGCCAAACACTAAACATTTCATTTTTGAAAATCCCTGTTCAGTAAGGTGAAACTAAACCACCAAGTATCTTAAAGAAACTATTGCACATTTCCTTCGGTCGTGATGGTTTTAGAATGAACAGAATGACAAAAGGCTGGAGTTTTAGCAGCAATTTGACAATCAGTTCATGTCACACTTCTTATTTCACACTGCCACTTTAAAGCTAGTACATATTTTAAAAATATCACAATTGAGTAGACTCCAGAGTCTGATTTAGGGTATCAACCGATTCTGTTACAAATCATTTTTGCTGTATGAGTAAAAACCTTTCATAAATAAAGCCCCACAGAACTCAAGAAAAAAAAAAAAGGAAAAGAAAAGACATGCCTTGATTTGCTGTATCATGTATTTATTTCATTCAAACATGGTGTAAAAAAAAGTTCCTCTGGGTGTGTGTTCCTTTTTTATAGTCTTGCAGCCTTTATGAGACAGAACTAGAACTATGTAACTAAAAATACCCACATGCTATGGATTACAAAAGAAGTCATAACCTTGACCCATTAAAAGAAGAAACCGGCTGGGATCAAGGCCACATCAGACTGCAATGAACCATGGAGGGCTTCGCTTCTGGCAAACATGTCAATCCACATGACCAGTTTATTGTCAAAAATCCTCTCCGTCCTTTCCAGTCTTTTTTATTTTATTTGTTTTTTATTATCACTTGCATGTCACACGTAACTGAGTCATTAATGATTTCTCTGTTATTGCTGTGATCATAAATAGAAATTTAGAGATGCTACACATGAGAGAGGAGCTCTTGAGGCTTTATCTTTTTCATACCTGACATTCAAGCTATTAAAATACTGTTGCAGCTCGTCATGTTTATCTGTGTGTAAATGTACTTATTTATTTATAGCATTTTTATAGTTGACCTGCTATTAAACTTGGTCTTATATATATATATATATATATATATATATATATATATATATATATATATATATATATATATATATATATATATATATATATATATCTATATATATATATATATATATATATATATATATATATATATATATATAAAAAAAAAAAAAACACCCAGCACGCCCCTGCGGGCGGTTTATCCTTCAAGCTCGGGTCCTCTACCAGAGGCCTGGGAGCTTGAGGGTCCCATGCGCAGTATCTTAGCTGTTCCCAGGACTGCGCTCTTCTGGACAGAGATCTCCGATGTTGTTCCCGGGATCTGCTGGAGCCACTCGCCTAGCTTGGGAGTCACCGCACCTAGTGCTCCGATTACCACGGGGACCACCGTCACCTTCACCCTCCACATCCTCTCGAGCTCTTCTCTGAGCCCTTGGTATTTCTCCAGCTTCGTGTTCCTTCTTCCTGATATTGCTGTCATTCGAACCGCTACATCAATCACTACACCCGTCTTCTTCTGTTTGTCTACCACCACTATGTCCGGTTGGTTAGCCACCACCATTTTGTCCGTCTGCATCTGGAAGTCCCACAGGATCTTAGCTCGGTCATTCTCCACCACCCTTGGGGGCATCTCCCATTTTGACCTCGGGACTTCCAGGTTATACTCGCACAGATGTTCCTGTACACTATGCCGGCCACTTGGTTATGGCGCTCCATGTATGCCTTGCCTGCTAGCATCTTGCACCCTGCTGTTATGTGCTGGATTGTTTCTGGGGCATCTTTACACAGCCTGCACCTGGGGTCTTGCCTGGTGTGATAGACCCCAGCCTCTATGGATCTTGTACTCAGAGCTTGTTCTTGTGCTGCCATGATTAGTGCCTCTGTGCTGTCTTTCAGTCCAGCTTTGTCCAGCCACTGGTAGGATTTCTGGATATCAGCCACCTCCTCTATCTGCCGGTGGTACATACCGTGCAGGGGCCTGTCCTTCCATGATGGTTCCTCGCCTTCCTCCTCTTTCTTGGGTTTCTGCTGCCTGAGGTATTCATTGAGCACGCTGTCAGCTGGGGCCATCTTCGTGATGTATTCGTGGATGTTTCTTGTCTCATCCTGGACTGTGGTGCTGACACTCACCAGTCCCCGGCCCCTTCCTTCCGCTTAGCATACAGCCTCAGGGTGCTGGACTTGGGGTGAAACCCTCCATGCATGGTAAGGAGCTTTCTTGTCTTTATGTCAGTGGCTTCTATCTCCTCCTTTGGCCAGCCTATTACCCCAGCAGGGTACCTGATCACGGGCAGGGCGTGGGTGTTGATGGCCCGGATCTTGTTCTTACCGCTCAGCTGACTCCTCAGGACTTGCCTGACCCTCTGCAGGTACTTGGTGGTTGCAGCTTTCCTAGCGCCCTCTTCATGGTTCCCATTCGCTTGGGGATCCCCAGGTACTTGTAACTGTCCTCTATGTCTGCAATGTTGCCTTCTGGTAGTTCAATGCCCTCAGTTCTGACTACCTTCCCTCTTTTGTTACCATCCGACTACACTTCTCCAGTCCGAACGACATTCCAATGTCATTGCTGTATAGCCTGGTAGTGTGTATCAGTGAATCGATGTCTCGTTCACTCTTGGCATACAGCTTGATGTCATCCATGTACAGGAGGTGGCTGACAACCGCTCCGTTTCGTAGTCGGTATCCGTAGCCAGTCTTGTTAATGATCTCACTGAGGGGTTCAGGCCTATGCAGAACAGCAGTGGGGACAGAGCATCTCCTTGGTAGATCCCGCACTTGATGGTGACTTGTGCTATGGGCTTGAGTTGGCCTCTAGTGTTGTACGCCACATCCCCATTGAGTTCCTGATGAAGGCTCTTAGGGTCCTGTTGATCTTGTACAATTCTAGGCATTCCAGTATCCAGCTGTGGGGCATTGAGTCATAGGCCTTCTTGTAATCAATCCAGGCAGTGCACAGGTTGGTCAGTCTGGTCTTGCAGTCTCGGCTGACCGTTCTGTCTACCAGTAGCTGGTGTTTTGCGCCTCTGGTATTCTTGCCAATCCCTTTCTGTGCCCGCTCATGTATTGACCCATGTGCCTGTTCATCTTAGCCGATATGATGCCTGACAGGAGCTTCCATGTGGTACTGAGGCAGGTTATTGGTCGGTAGTTGGATGGGACCGGTCCTTCTTGGGGTCCTTGGGGATCAGGACCGTCCGACCTTCGGTTAGCCATTCCGGTGTCTCGTTAACTAGCAGCTGGTTCATTTGTGCTGCCAGACGCCGTGGAGTGCAGTCAGCTTCTTCAGCCAGTAGGCGTGAACCATGTCGGGCCCTGGTGCTGTCCAACTCTTCATACTGGAGACCCTTTCTTGGATATCTGCCACTGTGATGGTTACTGGACCCTGTTCAGGAGGTCGCTATGGTCTGCCCTCAGATCCACTAGCCACTGAGCATTGCCGTTATGGGTTGCGTCCTTCTCCCATATGCTCTTCCAGTATTGCTCCGTCTCCAGCCTTGGTGGTGCTGTTCTGTTATTGTTCCCTTGCCACTGAGAGTACACCTTTGCTGGTTCTGTGAAGAACAGCTGGTTTATTCTCCTGCCTTCTCTCTCTCTGGTGTACCTCCTCAAGCGGGTGGCCAAGGCTGTGAGTCTTTGCTTGGCAGTTTCCAAGGCCTCAGGTATGGACAGCTTGCTGTATTTCTTATGCACCTTCTTTGTCGCACCTTTCTGCAACTCCGTTAGTTGGCTAACCTCCTCCGTGCTACTTTGATCTTGCCCTCTAGCCTCCTTCTCCATGGAGGGTATTGCCCCTTGTGGCTGTTCAACTTGTAGCCAAGCATCTCACTGATCACTGCTGCCGTAGTGTAGATCAGCTTGTTAGTGTCGGTAATCGTGGTTGTAGGTATCATCCGTGGTGCTGCGTTAACATCATCTAGCAGACCTTCTGAGGGTACTTCACGTAATCTTGGTAACCGCCACGGGGATCCAGGTTTCAAGCTTGGCCATGATCCTATCCTTCAGGTCAGTTCCTCTGGCACTCAACGATCCTTCTCTTATCGCACTTGGGGCTATGTACCCAATCTCGGGTGGGGGTGATGATGATATCTCCCCCTGACCTGGCGTCCCTGACTCCTCCTTGCCGTAGCATTTATGTTGTACCTCGTCAATCTCTAGCTGTGAGAGCAGTTCCTTCTTTTGAATGTTGGAACACTGAGCTACTAGTTGTTTCGCCGTCATTGTGGATGTTGGGTATCGAAGAATCCATAGGTCCCTCATCCTATTCATGTAACCCCTTCCGCCAGGGTTACTTGTGTAGTAGCATTCCAACAACGCCCTGTTTTCGTCTCTTGCCCACCGATGCCTTCTTGTTCCAGTATATATATATATATATACATATATATACATATATATATATGTAATTTTATAAATAAATGTGTTGGTCTGCAAAAACATGAAGCAGTCTGCAGTAAAAACACTTTTGAAAGAGTGTTCATTCATGCATTATTGATAACTAAGCATTATGTAAAATATACAGGGCAAGAAGCAGAGAATAAAGGAGGGCAAGAATCCCCAAAGCCAGAGTTTTTGCTGATATGCTTTCCTCAGTCTCACTGTGCCCATGTTACACTAAATCAGTGGCGCAAGAAAACACTGACATGTTGGGGAGAATAGTAACAGCCTCGGTTCTGACGTGCCCACATAAACCAGCTGTCATCCACCAAAGCATGTCTAAAATGCAGCCACTACTTCCCAGTCTGCACCAAAGATATTACAATAGTTTAAAACCCATCTGTTTTCTCTGCAGACACAGTTAATGATCAGAAATGAAATTCTCTGATAGCGAGAAAATTAAACATCAGCTGAATTTATTCAGTGATTGCTTGCATTCAGTCATTTCATTCAGATGTGAATGGACTAACTTTAGAACATGATTATAAATCTTATCACCTTTTTATCTGCTAGAAGATTCACAATATTCTGAATAGAGCCCGATGTCATTTTAAAAAAAAAGGCATGATCTACTGTGGTGGTGAAGGACTTGTACTGTAGTCATTTGTTTGTCCTGTTTATTTAAAACATATCTAATAATAGTAATCCAGTCATTACCAGAAACAGACTGCTAATTAACTGGCTCCAGTGTATTGTGGATGAAATTGTGTGTTTCCTATAGGGCAGTCAGGATCCTGTTCCTTTTCATAGTCTATATTGTTCTGCACTTCTTGGATAAAACATTTGCTGCTTGGTGACGCATCTGATAAACATCCTGAAATGTTAGGCATCATTCAGGCAGAAATCCCAAACACCACGGATGGGAAGATATTGCTTCGGTTAATATTTTTAGAGCGACATTACAATAAATAAAATGAAAATTAATAAGAAGATTAAAAAACCTTTTCTTTAGAAATTTCACTCACTAATGTCACTAAGAACAGACGTAAGAGAGTTGTCTTTGGCTCTCTGCTTCTTCTACAACTTGTGCCAAGTGTGCGTGTGTTACAGGGTGAAACAGGGTTTTGTGCTTTCCTCCTCACTTCCTATCATCTGTCCTGGGCAGTACAGGCATGTAGTGTCGCCAGCACCTGAAATATTTTCATCAACTCCTCGTTAGTGTGCCGAGATTTTTGAATGTGATATAACGCTATTCTACTCAACTTGAGCACTCAAAGCACTTTGTAGTACAAGTCCCATTCACTTGATCACACACACACATAGAGCTCTTTTTTTTCCATGCCTAAATGCTTTATCTGACATTGACACTCACACACTGACACATACATCTTGGGGTTCAGTAGCTTGCCTGAGAAAACTTTGATACATGGACTGGAGGAACTGGAGAATCACTGACCTACCAGTTGGTAGGCAACATGCTCTTCCACCTGCTCCATTGCCTGAGCACCAGGATAATAAAACTCAATGAAAGAATGAAGTTTCCGGGTAGCAGAGTACTGATAGCAATATTCAAAGAACTGATTGGCTGGCAGCCTAATGACACAGTGTGTCTAATGTCAGTTACTAATGGATTATGAAGTGAGTTAAACATAAATAGGTATGTGAATGTGTCCCTAAAAATTGTAGACTGGACATGTGGAGGACAAAGAAAGTGGCAGGCCCAAAAAACTACAGCAGTTGAACAGTATCTCTACAGACATGATGTCAGTAAGAAAGAGAGGAAAAAATCCAGCAAGACCTGACACAGGACCTAAGAGATGCATCGGGCCCTTCAGTTAATCCGGTATTTACTAAAGCCTCATTGGAAATGTCAGTGGCCATCAAAAAACCATGCCTAAGGAAGGAAAATCAGGAGAAAAGGCTGAGGTATGCCAAGTTACGCAAGAGCTGGACTGAAAATCAGTGGGAACAGGTCTCAGGGAGTGATGAATACAAATTTGAAACTTGTGATTCAAACCACATTGGAGGCTCTGTCATGGTTTGTGCTGCTTGTCAGTCGTTGGTGTTGAGGATTGTGTCATAACTGATGTATTTATGAATGCAGAAAAGTTCTGCAGATTTTGATGCACCATGCAATACCATTTGGAAAGTGGCCGATTGGCAACAATTTCCTTTTTCAATGATCCAAAATGCACTGCCAAAGCAGTTAAACCTTATCTGGATAGTAAAGCACAATGAAAGACATTGAATATCAGTCAGGCACTGACCTCCAGAGCCTAAAGACTACTTACAAGAAAGCTTTTCTATGAGAGTTCAGGCTGTGTTGAAGGCTTAAGGTGGTCCTGCCAAACGCTAACTTCCAAGCTCATTAGAAGTGTACAAACCTTATATTTCCATGTATTGCATGTTTCATTAAATCACTGTAAATTTTTAACATTTTCTTGGTAAAATATTAAAAAAATTAGTGTTGACAGAAGACTTTTACACAGTACTGTACATACATACAGTTCAGTTACCTTTCAGTTATACTATTAAGTGATTTTTTTTTAAATGACCCCATGTAGCACCATTTTCCCTTGAGATATAAATGTTGGGCAGATAAAGGAAGCTCAAATAAGGGTGTAGCTGTGCCGAAGGTCCAGGGAGGCTCAGTCAGATAGCAGTACTAGCAGATTGGCTGTGTGGGCGCACGGATGACAGAGTAGGAAGTCATCTCTTAAATCCCACTGTGTCTCCCTTTGTGCCATGGCTTTATTCTGCCAAAGCCCTGGCTGTGACTGGGAGCCTGCAGATCCACCACAACCTCAGCAGAGATCCGCTCTATCTCCCACGCTACGTTACTGCTATTTTTCCTGAGTTTGAGGTAACATCCTGGTTATTTCTGCTGCAGCTGTCCACAACAAGCTTTCAGCTTGTACAGAAGGTTGAAATCTATAATATGTCAGGTGTGGTAGTTTTAGTGGAACCCAAGATTTATGTCCTCTATTGTGAATAAGAATAATAAGAATAAATATACACACGGCATAGAGGCTGGTTGGTGCAACCTGCTCCCAATGGAAGCAGTAAAAACAAAACAAAACAAAAAAAACCATCATAAAGTGTGAGATGTGAGAGTTTCAGCTCCACAAGCACACAGACCCCTTTGATCGGTTTTAAATCATATTTCCAACTGACTGCAGAGGAGTGCTCAGCAAGCACACTGTTTTGTGCCCTATTTAGAAATGAATGAAATTATCAGACATGTCACTGAAAATAACCTTAAGAACCATATCAGATCATGAGTAAAATTGCTTTTTTTCCCACAAATGTGGTAGTCTGAGATGAATACCTTTCATTCATCTTTCTCATTGTCCCTAATGTGCCAGAATGACAGCACTGCATGGGAGAGGGGGACTGAGCTAAAGAGGCAGGGGGAGAGGAGGAAGAGGAGAGAGAGCAAGACAGACCAAGGACAGGAATCAGGCAATCCTTGTGTCTTCTCACTGTTCTCATGTGGAAATGAGTGTTGCATAATTCATAGCCTATGGGAGGTGAATAATGAAAATGTGTGAGTAATTAAAGGATGCATGCTGGTAAGCTAGAGAGAGCGAGAGTTAAGGGTTTCCCCCGCTGAGTGATCTTTCACCTGCTTCACCGATACACAAAGAACAAAAAAAAAATGTTCCTGAAAATTGCAGATACAGCATGCATTGCACAACATAAAATACCAGCTACCCACATTCTCTGCTTGATGCATTTTTGTCCCCTCTGATTGAATAAAACTGTGTAAATGGAGTGAAAAGGAGAATCCATGTTTCAGGAAGATTAATAAAACATCACTGCAGCATCACACAGAAGTGCCAGCATGCTGGGGTTTCCTAAGAAGGGAGGGGATGCATGTGGGGTTTTTCTCCCGCATGCTCTCTTTTGTATGTGTGAAGATGTAAATGAGTCTTTGTAAGGCTGAGCCTCTGCAATGACACCATCTGAAAAGCCATGCATGTGTGGTTGCTTATGCGAAACATGCGTGGTTAACTCCACTCATCCACCCACACAAGACCCACTGTTGCACACATGCATTCTAACTTTGTCTGTATGAGAAGAAAAAAGACAGCTCCTGGCAAAACAATCAATACACGCTGCACTTTTACTTAATAAAGAGATGTAGGAGGGACGTACATGTGCACTGAAGGTTAAAACCTGAAAGGCTCCTTGAGGAGGTGGAGGCTGGTGTGTGATATGTGCAATTCGCTTGTAAGTGATCGTTACAGAAGCATGTATTATGACAAAAAGGAAGGCGAATGTTGAGTAGTGAAGTGAAATATCTTGCTTATTTCAGTGCAGCACTCAGGATTTCCCCTTCTAAATGACAAAAAGCAGCTGGGTGTCCATTGAGCATGTGCTTCAGGAATAATTTATACTGACAACAAACATAATGGAAACAATGTTGGTATAAAGGCTGTCAGCCCTGCAAAAAAGGCTGATCAGTTAATCTACCACATCTCAGGATGAATAGAAGTGGAACAAAAATAACTGGAGTATATAAAAATGGAACTTCAAGATATCCTTGCCGCACTAGGAAACAGCTGTTTGATTTAGACAAGGATTGGATCTTTTTCTTAGTAAGGTTAGCCAATCACAGGGCTCAGAAGATTGAAGGGCTTTGTCAGAAGAGAGTTTAATTTGCTCAAAAGTATTTTTCCACGGATTTAGATCCATCGGATAATAACAAATTACAGGGGGGTTATAATGACAAAAACACCCCTGCATTAAATAATGGAACAATCCATATTTCTAGAATGCATTGAAGTATATGGTGTGATTTAAATGGTAATTTCACCTGGCTGCTAATATCAAAATGCCAAAAGATACAACTAAAAAAAATTGTAGACACAACACTGGTTAATTTTTTTGTTTGGTGCTTTCTCTCACATGAGGTCAGTGTTTAGTGGCTTAACAAACATAGAAAACATCCCTCTGAAAAGGCTCAGGTCCAAGGCATGAGTGAAAAAACAGCCAATGTCCAAAGAAAGACTTTGAAATAGCTTCAGCAAACCTCGAGAACTGTTGCTGAAGCCTGCTTTAAATAGTTAAAAGAGAAGTAAAAAGAAAGTCTGACAATTTAGAAGCAAAATATTAAAAAGTTTCCACATGCTATGGTTAGACTGGACAACACAGTGGTTGGGCCAATATCATTGCAACATGTGCATGTGTAAGCTTGCAGTGACTTTGAATTGGTTGTTTCGAACATGTGTAGGTCAGTTGCCATTTCCAAAGGGCTTTTATTTGTGAGGATACCAAAAAGACAGTCTGCTATCAGTTTGGAGTTGAATGGTGTTGAATTGGTGTGATCTGTTTGTGGTAACACGACAAATCTTTTTCCGTCTGCATACACAGAAACTCACATTAACTTCTTACGTTCTGTTCCAGTTATAACCTCATAGTTCTGAAAGATAATTCAGAAATTTGTAAACAAATCAATCCTATGTGCAAGTTCAATAAGGAAGATCTGTAATCACTCATCTGCCTGCTTTCCTGAGTGTTAGGCTGCTTCCTGTTCTTTACATCAATACCACTTTCCCACGCTGTCAATGTCAATACTGACATCAGTACTCTTGTCCAATCATCTTCTTGGCCACCTTCTTTAAACCAATCACCCTCCGCTTTTCATGGTTTAAGTCTGTGCTCTCCATCATTCTCCTTTTCAGACTTTTATTCATGCAGCCAACCTCCTCCCCATCTCCACCTCACAGACACCTCAGTCAGAGCTCCATCCAAGCCTCAGCCTTCATCCTCACCACTACCAGCCTCTGGACTTTGGGGGGTCCTGCCCTAAATCCTATCACCGCTATGATTCCTTTCTGCCATGATGGCTCATCAGAGTCTAAATACATGAATTTTTATATCTCAGTAATTCATGTTCAATTCCAAGTGATCTCTTCTTATTGAAATAGTGACATGGTTGTTGCACGATGGCGATTTAACAGCAGAATGTCATAGGCAGGAGGCAGTTTTACTTTTACATATAAACATAATCAGATTACAACCACCAGGCAACTCTTACATTGATGATTGCAAACAGATGCACTTACAGGTCAGGCTGATGATGATTGCAACATTCTGGCAATCTGTCAGTGGTCATCAATCAGCCATTATTTGCAAACCTTCTTTGTGTGACAGTAGTCAGACAGTAGTCAGTCGGACTGCAATTGTTCAGAGACAGGCTGCCTCCCACCATTTGACCTTGTGATTGAAAGTGGCCACAAAGAGCCACAACGAACTCTAAACTATGAACTATTACACTATGTTACTAAAAGCATTAAAAGATATTTTATTCTAACCCAGTAATGAAGTGGTATTTTCAACTACCTCTCTACATTTAGAGTATGTGTCAAAGATGTGGACGTTAGTAGTTTTTCTTCAGTACATGCTGAGGTTGTATTTTCGCCATTGCTTTACCTCCTCATCCAGAGGATTTTCTCCAAGCTGTAATGCAGTTTTATTCTCCTCTCCTTTCTGTTTACGTCTGGACACACATCCCCACAGTACATGAACTGTCATTTGATATGTGAGAATAGGTGTGCTACTACTGAAACTCTGCTAAAATGCATGTCTCCATGGACATAATCTTGAAATGAATAATATGTTATGTGGAGACTTGGGAAGTCTCAATTCTTTGTGGATTCATCAGTGCAGGTGGTCAGCTGATGAAGTATTCATGTGAAAATATTGATAAGTGCAGCTTTAAGGTCATAGCTAAAAGCCCCAGTTGGGGTTATTTTCCATTAGGAGTGTAGGCTGTTTATATTTGCTCTCTCTATACAGAGTAGACAGCCTTGTTCCCGGTTTGGGTCAGTGTTGCTTGGTGTGGACTAGCACCCTGGGGTCTTCAGCTGAGAAAATAAATCAATGATCTCTCTCTGCCTGGCTTCAAAGCTGTCCAGCATAGCTCTGGTGACAGTCTTTAAAACGACCTGATGGAAAAGTACAGCTCCTAGGTGAATAGCACTGTTGTGCCATTTGTCACATATTTCTATGCTCATGACTTAATTTGTTATTAGGGGAGTGGTAATCCGGGGGGAGGTCTGATCACTGTTTGGTCCCAACGCACAATCAAACAATCAGCTTCCTTTTCCTGCTTCAGAGGAGACTGAATAAGAGGCATGCTCTGTGGGAGACCGTACACAGAGAGACAGACACAGAGGATGTCTGGGGTGGAGGAGTGGAAGTATGTCTTGTAAAAGTACACACACACAAACACACGCTCCACTGCATGGAAAAAATATGTGTCATAAACTGGAGCTCTCAGTATTGAGGGGATCATATGAGATGGATGGTCCATTGTTTGAGTCAAGACTGAAATATTTCAACAGTTATAAATATGATAAGAACTACTT
This sequence comes from Oreochromis aureus, assembly GCF_013358895.1. Lineage (NCBI taxonomy): Eukaryota > Metazoa > Chordata > Actinopteri > Cichliformes > Cichlidae > Oreochromis > Oreochromis aureus. The sequence goes on along the minus strand of NC_052951.1, from coordinate 8,049,507 downwards.
TTGGTGCAGGTGTATATTGTCCCCAAAGGATACATCTTAATTGATTTTTTAAAATTAATTGCTATAAGCTTGTCTGACTGTCCACTTGGCATCTCCATTGAAATCAAAATTTTATTTTCCCTATTACTTTACAAATGAAATGATCTTCCTGGCACCCTGGACTTTGTTTATGAGTTAATAATGTTTTATTGTAAAATAAGATGGTAACTCCAGCATGTTAGTATGACAACGTTAGCATTTTTCTCTCTCTAACTTAACATAATTTCAGCCTCTCTGAGCTGCTAGCCTGGCCGCAGGCTCATATAGTGATTACACACTGTAAAATTTTACAGACAACAGGATACTTCAAAAGACCAATGAATTTCAACCATGGAGAGAAAAGAATGCCACTATTTGACATATGATGGGGTGAGAAACACACACAGGCCAGTGGGAGCCTGGAAAAAAGGCTTTTGAGGGAAGCAGACCTTGTATCAAAGAGCTTGTCTCAACAGAGTTTCAGTCTTGGTAAATCTGAGATAAGATAGCAGAACATTTGTGCTGGGAAATTAGTATTATTACAGCAGCAATATTAAGGGAAGGAAAGTCAACAAGTATACAAGGTAGAAAGACACAAGAAATAGAAGGGGATATGGTATAATTACATTAAGTTGATGAAAAAAAATTACAGGTGCTAAGTGGATTTTTTAAACTTTATATATATCCTTTTCCACTTTCAAGTGTTTATTGATGATTTTGATAAACACTTTTGCTTCTTTTTATTCTATACATTTTTTTAAACATGTGAGACTGGGTTCCCATACATGTCACCTAGTAACCCAGTCTCACAGTGGTTTCATTTTCTGTCTTCATGTACCACAGCCCACGGGTTTGTTTCTGTTATATCAGTAGAAAAAACTATTTTCCTGCTCTTTTCTTGTGCTCACAACAACAGCCTTAATCGCATCAACACAGAGGGGTTGGTCTTTAGATGTTAGGGCCAGCACACTGCAGGGACACCAGTTAGTTTAAGTAGAGTTGCAAAAGTCATGTACAGCAGGGCAACGTGTCACAGACAAACCCACTGACTTCATGCCTGTCATGTGCCATGACGTGACACAGTTTTGCTGTCTATTGTCCCAGGGTGGACAAGGTGTCTCTACCTTTTCCCTTTGGGAACTTTCTTAGGCTGTGTTGCACAAATTGTGCTTCACACTTTCCTGTGTTTTTCAAGTAGGCATCCCACAGCCCTCAGATCAGGTCTGAACACAGAATGTGGAGCATGTAGCTGCCAATTCACTGCACGTGCCATCTAAAATCACTCTGGGAAAGTGAAGTGGCAAGGACAGTTTCCCATTGTGCTTAGGTTTGCACCAGGTGAATGTGTGATGATGTGTCCAGGTTTCCAACTTCTTGGCACCTCTTGATGGATATTAGAAGAGAAGCTAAAGTGATGTTTTCAGAAAAAATGTCTCTGTGCCAACTCAGCACCTCAGTAAAGTCAGCTCCATTAAAACAGTTTGGACAAAGTTGGCAGAAGTCCCATGCAGTCCTGCAGGGAGGTGCACGAAACATGCTTGTGTAAGGCGAATTTGGATAAAAAAAAAAAATTTTTTAATTTACATGGGTAATAAGCTACTGACATTCAGCCATAACTCGTTTTAAACAATACATTGTGTATTCAGTGACAATGATCAAAATCACCATTAAAGGTGATCACTTGTGATCACTGTATGTGATAAAATACTGAATCTATGAAAATCTAATCAAATCAAGATTGTTAGGAGTGTCACTTTATGTATAACAATTTAAAATTCTTATGTTTGTTTTAAAATGCTTTCACAATCTTGCCCTGCCTTACATCTCTGAGCTTATTCATCCCTACACAGGGGCCTTTTCTATCGTGGCTCCTAAATTATGGAATAACTTACCCTTGCATGTTAGAGAGGCCCCCTTCACTGTTCACTTTTAAAACAGGTCTTAAAACCCATTTTTATTCTTGGCTTTTGGCCTCAGTGAGACTTAATTTCTCTTGTAATTAAATTAGTTATTAACTATAATTATTGTACTTTTTTCCCCAGGTAATGGCTCCTGCTCTTAAAATCTGTCTTGGATATCATCATCATTATAATCTTTACTTATAAAGCACTTTAAAACAACCACAGCTGACGCAAAGTGTTGTACATTGAAACTAAATAATAAAATTATATAAAATATAAATAAAAGCCAAATAAAAGAAAAAAAGTAATGTGGTGTTAAGCTTGATGTTGTGATAAGCTTGTCTGCTGTCTGCGTTTGTTTTTGTTTTATTCTTTTTTATACATGTCATTTTATCATCATGGTTAGCACTTTATATTATGGGCTGTGACTTGGTTCCCCTAGAATAAAATAAAATTTCAATGCATCTTATCTAAAACTATAGCGCTATACTGCTGCTATACTGCTACACCAACTTTTAGTCATTTTAGCCAGTTTGTGACTTTAGATACTTTATAGGAAAGAAGAAATAATTATACACATTGTAACTAGTATGTAAGTAATTTTGAGTAGTGCATGACTTCCCGGTAATTTAGTAGAAAAACAAACAAAATCTCCCCGTCTTACTCTGTAAATATGTTACACTTTAGTGGCATGACTTATATTGTGTAGTAGCTTAACCTTACCCTTTTACATTTTTATTTTATTGGTGTTTGACTTGGTTTGATCATTGTAAGAGCACATGAACCTATGGCATGCAATGTGTGTTGGTTTTTACTGCTTCTCGGAAGCAGCAAAGGGAGGACAGTCCTCATGATATCTTTATGTGTAATATAAAAGGACAACTGAAACATTTATGATACACACTAATATAATGCATAATAAACATGTAAAAAGGCAAGGTTAAGCGAGTACACTTCTAACAGTACAGCAAATTTAGAGTGTGGAATGGAGGCAAGTTTGTTTGTTTTCTGCTAAATTACCCAGAAGTTACACACTACTTGAAATTACTTAGAGTATAATCATTTCTTCATTCCTGTAAAAACTTGAATTGTTACTCCCTCATTCCAGTCTATTTACAAGTATTTGCAGGTAAATATAGTTACATCATAATTTCAGACAAAATACACGGAAATTACAGTTTAACTCTGGGAGATTTACATTCTAAGCTGTAGTCTGTATTATAAAGTGCGGCATAATCTTTTTTTGGGGGGGAAAGGAAACAAACAAAAACATAGCAGAACAAAACTGACCTGTTTTATTGTGTGACCGTGGGTAGCATAATAAAACACATCATAGAAAAAAGAGAGGTCAACTCAGACACCTGTGGATGGTCATCAAGAGAAAAACCAGCAGAAGTCCAAACTAGTCAATCAAATTCATTCACATCACCAGTGAAACCATAGTCCTTAGTGCCATTTGGCATACCTCTGACATGCACACATAAAAATCCAGTATGAATAGTACCCTGTGTTCAGTTATCCTATCTAAAACTACCATTTAATACCATAAAACGGCCACTTTAAACCTGAGCACGAACCCAGTGTTGGGTTTCATACTCTATATCTGTACTTATGACTTATGACCAAATATGTAGTGAAACTGGTGGGAAGAGGAAAAAAGTTCAAACCTATGCAAGAGCCCACCCACAATAAACAATAGAGGGTGAAACATCTGTAACTGCCTGTAACATCAGAAACATTTTAGACTATAATTTTAGTTGATTATTGGTTGACCCTGTGAAGAATCTCATCAGAAAAAAAAATCCAAAAAACACAAAAACAGACATACAGTGACACAAATTGTATAAGACTGCCTGTCAGGTGTCAGTTTCTCACAAATGCAATGACTTAATGGATGAAATCAGTGCAGTTCTCCACCTTCCCTCTGGGTATCTATCACACATCCTCCCTCTGGGCTGGGTTGGTGTAATGTCCCTATCCTTCAGCTGGGGCCCTTACAGAGACTCATCACCTATGTGTTTTGAGCCATTCTGAGGCCCTTCTTGCACAGTGTCTCTGAGACCTGTGGGTCAGTATTAACAGCTCTGACATATTCCATACAACTCAAACTAAACAAGCACAGCAATGGAAAATCTCACCTTGGTGTCAAACTCCATAGCATGATAAGCCTGTAATTTTTCTCAGTAATGAGAAATCATATTAAATGAAAAATTTATCATTATTGTTATTATTGCTATACCACACTTTTAAATGAGTTTTTCGGTATGCTGTTAATACTTCAAAAATGAATTATGTTGGGTATCCAACATAACTGGTAATGAAGCTCCAGGGGAGCAGAATGCACTCGCTCACTGTATTCACCAGATTAATTACCTGTGTTGTAATCACATCAGAATAACTGGACATTTGACAGGCTTTGTAGTAGGTGGGGTAATGACCGTTAAATATCATAGCCAAATGAGTAGGACATTTGTGCTGCCAACAAAGAGCTCCACTAGGAAATCTCAAAAGAAATTAAGAGCGGTGGTGCATGTGTAAAAACAGCATATGGTTTGGGTTTCCAGACTTCAGGCATTCAACATTTATTTTTGATATTTCATATTGATTAATAGCTGTACCCCGTAAGTGAAAAACCTGAGCACTCGAAGGTGATCTGATTCCAAAGTCTTTCTTTACCATCTTTTACGTTATGAGTGAGAGACCTACAACCGTCTGACACGCTGCAGAATGGACCTGAATGTACAGCAACCAATCTGAGGCCTCTCCTTGCCTGGGCTTTGATCTAAACTAACATGCTGGAACAAGTTAATTTTAGCATACATGAAATTATTTGATTATTTAGAATTTTAATAATAGCAAAGGATTTGGATGAGGTCATGAAGTCTCAACCTATGACAGTCGGAAATGTCAGGTTTTCAAAATCATTTCTATCCTCAGTTTATCAGAACTGAATGTGCAACAATTTCAAAGGAATTCAAGATCTGCACAAAAGAGCTGTTGAGAAATATTTCCACGGTAGCCTCACTGACATTAATCATGACTCTATGTTTCTAGCTAAAGCTGGCTTGCATAAATCATTGCTACATGACTGACTGCCCATCAGTAAAGCCATTAGTAATAATGGCTTTATGGTACCACACCTGGGTGTAACATTAAAGAAACGCGAAATGCTGTAAATTATTATAGAAAGCTGTTTTTTCAATGGTTCATTAAATTGTGTCTGAAAGTACACCCAAGTACACTGTTTGTCTTAGACTATTCCTGCACACCGAATGATCATGTGATTGAATTCTTCAACCTTCCTCCAATGCGGCTCCTGATAAAATTAAGCGAGGTACCAGAAACTGCGGGGCAGGTTGACACACTTGTTGCAGTGGGAATAGATCCAGGCTAGAGGAGGAAAGCGGGTAAGTATAAATGTTCGTTGTCTCACAGCTCAACTAATTAAGAATTTCATCTTTAGTGAAAATAACATTTTAATGAGATGCTTAAGATGCCTCAGGCCTGTCTGCGTGACCTGCTTTGCATCGCTGTCAGCAAAGTTATTTCTCCATTTCATCAGTTGCACAACTCGCAGCCCCACCAAAGTGACAACGATTCCCGTTTGCTTATATGATCCGTGACATCATCTTCGGGATTCAGGGTCATGGCGAGGGCGTGTGAGACACAAATAATGTCTCCCACAGAGGCGCCCCCGTTTTTATAAATAAACAAGATCTCATTTTTCCAGCTAGTGACAAAATCTCATCCCATTCTTGACAATAATTCAGTGCAGGATGTGTGAATGATAAATATTAATAATCCAGGGGGCCGGTGTTTTGAGAGCCGCTCATCTGGGCGAAAACTCAAGACCAGAAAAACCCAAACACGCTGCAGTGGTTGTCGGCACTACTGTGGGAAAAGGCTGGATATGACAGATTCAGGAAAACTTTGTATGTGTAAACATCATTTCTGACTCCAGATGGTCACGAAATGGTCTTAATCTGAGCATAGACAGTTTTTAATAACTGCGCTATTGCTAATACATGTAACATTCAAATATACTTGCAAATGTTTTTCAGTACTGTTATTTCTTATTACACTAAGTCTTGCATGTGCACTATTCTCATCTGTGATTGTAAATTGTAGGAATTGCAACAAGAAGCTTCGCTTACAAGGGGCTATAGCACATAGTATCTTTTTGTTGTTGTTGTTGTTTTTAGAAATATCTGTCATCTGAATAAATCATGGAAAATATAAAAATACCCCATCTGTATCCTGTTTTCCATCTTTTTTGTCTGTGTAATCTGTTTGAGAATAAAGATAGAAACTGCAGATTGATCCTGGTACATCAGGAGGGAACACTTGTCAAGTCAAGAAAAGCTGCTCTCTCTTTTGAGAGCAGGTCTCCTGTAAAATCACTGCTTTTAAGTCTTCCAGAAAGAGCAGTTTTTCTTCCACCCGTACAGATGTATCATACAGTCAGTGTTTTTTTGTTTGTTTTTTTTAACAGAAACTGATGCTAGAGGCTTTGGTGTCTTATTGGGTTTATGTGAGCGGTGAAATCCCCCGATCAACAGCCACACAGCTATCTGATGCTGACAAAAGTTGTCATCTGCACAACATCATCTGGGGCAGAATGAGGACACCCACTTTGCAGCTGATCACACAGGCAAACAAATAAACAAATGCGGCTTGGGGTGTATGTGGAAGAGGGTGGGGGTAAATACAATGAAATAAACTCAGAGGGGCAGTCCCCCTGCAGGATTTGCACTCAGACACCGCTGAAAAGTTCTTTATTTCTCCTTCCAAATCAGCACAAAGTCAGCAGAAGCGAGGGAAAGAGAATCCCCAGTCCCCTTCAGGCCAGCGGGGAAAAGGCTGAATGGACCTAAAGCAGACATCTGAGAGGCTCACAGTGTCCCAAACTGCACAGCAGAGGAATCAGCTGCCAGGCTATTGGACTGGCAGGAGGACAGAGTGTGTGTGATTAACATACAATGTCAAGTCATTTTATATGTTACAACACAACAATATTATGCAAACTGTTTAAATATTCACAGAGTCTTGTAATATTTATTCCTGCAATGATTCACTTGACTGTGTCTGAAACCCCACGAAGGCCATCCTTGCTGGTTTCTCGTATGCACAGCCATGGTGTGCCCTTGTACGTATGTGTGTGTGGACTTGGCCACAGAAACCTCTCACTAATGCTGCTTTCTAAATCCTGCCGATGCATTCTCTTTGAAACCAGAGCGCTTGTCTAATTCAGCGTAAAATTGAAGGGCTGCAGACACCCCCAAACCTCATTCAGCTATGAATTTAATGCCTGATGAGGAAACAGTCTCTTATTTTAATAGTTTACAGCAGCACTAATGATGACCTTCTGAAGTAACTGAACAGGAAAGAAAAGAGAGGGAAATCTTTGATCTTTCCTCTGTTTTAAAGTTGTTGGAGGTGAGGGTTTGCTCAGTCTGCCTAATGTGCTGTTTTAGCGAACACTACGGCTAACTTGCGAAAGGGGGTGAGGTGGTTGTAACAATATATGAAAGCTATTTCATCAGCTTCTGGAAAGGTTGAGCACTTGGACACAATTGCTTCATTTGACCTTTAACCACTTATTAATTAAAGCTGTTAATTGCTTCAGATATCCATGGGCTGATGTTTTTAATCTGTGCAACTGCTGCACACATCCGTGGTCCTTAGAAGATGAAACATAACAACTTGATCTCCTGACCTTGACTGAGGACCATCACCACTGGTGGCTCTAAAGGAGTAGCCTTTTAGATCCAGTTGCACAGTTTTGCAGGCTATTCCCTACATTCACAGTATGTCCCATTTTGTGCTAAGCACATGAGGACACAAATAATAAATGTATTTATGAAATGATTTGGAAATGATCTGGATATACAATGTCGGCTGTTCCAGGTGGCATTACAATACCTGGCACAACAAATTAAAGAACTGTGTTTTTTTTCCAGTTTTAACACAGTGTAGCACACCACATTGCTACATGAGAAACGTTTTAGCAATGTGATGCTGCAATGCAGTGACAAAAACAAAAGGGAAGTGAAGCAACATGTCACTTGCAATTTCAATGATGCTGACATCCTTTAAAAAAACGTCTCTTAAATGGTCTTCCTGTGCCAGTCAATCTGAATTAGGCCTGTCTGTCAAAATCTGAGGAACTTCTTTAACTGCCTATCAGTAAGTGTGAGCACTTCTATAAAAAGCAGAAGCTTTGACGGTTTGATGGTCTGCAGCATTTAGGGGAGTTAACAATATGCCACAATCTTCCAATGAATGGACATCCCAGCAAATTAATGCGAAAGTCAGATTGTGTAATGTTCCAAGAAAAGCAGACACTAAAGGCCTCTGTTAGCACGCTAAATGTTACAATTAATGACAGTACACAGCTTAGCTTTGCAAAGTTGTATATAAAAAAACCACAAGACTTCTGGATTCATGTCCTGTGGACAGATGAGTCCAAAGTTGAGATTGTTAGACTATAATGCACAGTGCCAGGTTTGGAGCAAACCAAACACAGTGTGTCAGCACAAACACTTACACTAAACCATGATAGTGATGGAAGGAGGATGATTTATCTTTGTTTTACACAGCACTTAGGTATGGATGATTGAGCATGCATCAAGACGAAGCACTTAGGTACCTTGCAGTCATTGAGTCGACCATGAACTCTGTATACCAAAGTATTCAGGATTCAGATGTCAGGACATCTGTCCGGCAGCTAATGCTTGGCCCGAATTGGCTCATGAAACAGAACAATGATATAAAATACAATGAAAATTAAAGCTGCAAGCAGCGATATGAGGGCCCTCGCACCCCAGCACGTCGAGCCAAGCCCAACACCTAAAACCAGCGCTTCCGATCTGATGTCACATTGATGGAATTCATGCATTTAACCACCAGCTAAAATTTCATCTCATTCAATCATGATTATAGTCGTCCCACTAGGTGGCGCTCTAACCATTATTGACAAATGGTATAACAAACATTTCCGAGCTCGAGTCTCATCACGCGTGCGACCTTTGGGAGAGATTGGACATTGTATTTTTGAGTGACAGCAGATTACTGCTTTTTGGCGAGTGATTGAAACTCCACGTGCCGACACGACCACCCCGTTTCCCTGAATGTAAAAAGCTTCGCAATTTAACATCACAAAGGTCGTTGGATTCCACGCACTGGAGATCGCGTAAATCTGATGAAATCCCTTGGAGGAGTTCGTCAAAGAAAGGTGCCTGAAAAGAGGGGAAATTTTCGACAAAATTACACCTTAATTTTAAAATGGCTGACTTCCTGTTGGATTTGGGATATTGCTCCAAGAGACTTTTTGGTACATCTTGATATCTTCTATAAGCTTCCCAGGTTTCAGACTCATAGATAAAACACAGAGCAGGGGCTGTTGTTTTGAAATTTTGTAGGGGGCGCTGTGGAGCCATTTTGGGCTATTCAATGAAAATGATCACATAACAAGATATCGCTCGTCACATTGGAGGTGTGCGCCAAATTTCAGGACTTTTTAAACTTTCCAAGCCCCTCAAAAGCCACTTCATTGTTCATGGTGATCTGCGTTGCCACCAGGGTGCGCCGTTCAGTTTAAAGTCACAATTTTCTCACTGAAGCATCATGAGGGACTGATGGTGATATTCACCACTTTTGAAGTGGCCACGATGAACCTGTGAAAATCAGTGCAACAAAATATAAGACATGACATTTCCTGTTCCCACTAGGTGGCGCTCTACGTATTCCTGACAATGGGCACATCAATCTGTTCAGGGTGGGTCTGACATCATCCCTGTAAAGTCTGGTTCTGATCAGACTGGATTTCATTGAGTTATACTCATTTGTTTCTTCATGGCGAGACATCAATGTTCGCCATGCTGCTGGGGTCACACCCTTCCGCGAAAAGTCACAGTTTTCACTGTAACCCAAGACCAACTCCTTAAGGCTTTCCTGGAGAAATTTGAGGCTGCAGATGTCACCCATCACAATACTGTACCCCAAAGTGTAAAACATGACATTTCCTGTTCCCACTAGGTGGCGCTGTCCCTGGTGTCAAATATGGCAGTTGAAATATGTTCAGGGGTGGAGCCTTATCATATGTGTGCTCTTTGGTCCAGGTCGGAACATGTATGACAGAATGAGAGGCAATAATATTTTCATGGCGAGTCATCGAAATTCGCCATGGCGCCACGGCCTCACCATATCCCGAAAAACTCAAACGCTCCGCAATTTAACATGGCCCAGGTGTGTAGTTGAGACTGACCAAATATGAAGCTTATGCAATCAAATCCCAAGGAGGAGTTCGCAAAAGTTCGAGGCATGGAAATGGCAAAATTAGAGCCAAAATGTCACGTTCACTTCCAAATGGCGGACTTCCTGTTGGGTTTAGGACATGGCCATAATAGACTTTTTTGTGCGTCTCCGCACGTTAGATAAGTGTGCCAACTTTCATACATGTAGGTCATACCCATCTCAGGGGCTCGCGTTTTTCATTTTTCTAGGTGGCGCTACTGAGCCAAATTTCCCTGGACATGTCTACGGACATTAAAATACGTAAATTTTCACCAGACCTGACGCGTGTGCAAAATTTCATGAGTTTTTGAGCATGTTTAGGCCATCAAAAGGCTGATTCATTTGCCGTAATAATAATAATAATAATAAGAAGAAGAAGAAGAAGAAGAAGAAGAAGAAGAAACAGAGCAGATACAATAGGGCCTTCGCACTCTCGGTGCTCGGGCCCTAAAAATCTAAAGAAAAATCTAAAGCAGAAAGACTGAAAAAAAGAAGAAGTCAAAGTCCCAAGACCTCAACCCAAATGAAATGCTGTGGTGGGACTGTAAGAGAGCTGTGCATAAACACATGCCCGCTAACCTCAATGAACTAAAGCAACGCTGTAAAGAAAGAGTGAGCCAAAAACAAGTCCTACAGAAAATGATTACTTCAAGTTATTGCTGTTAAAAGCAGTTCTACAAGGTCTTGAATCATGGTGAAATTAGTATTTCACAGAAGTGCAGTGTACTGCGAAAACTTTCTTTGTCACATAACTCTAATAGAGCTAACTCTAACTTCATGCGCAAGTGCTGTCCAATTAATAACTAATTCACTTGTCTCCTTGAAAGGTTACTTCAGTGTTACATTTCACATGTGCCGTGTAGAGGAAAGGCAGGAATAAATCAGAGAAATCACACTCTTTACCATGCATCAATTTTCATTATACAGCAAGGTAACAACAAAAAAGCAGCTGGCTCTGTCTCCCTGTGTGGCATCATCACATATACACATGCATACTGTAGGTTATTACGTAACACCTAAAGTCATGCATATTCACGTTACACCTGACAACTGAACAGAGCTCTTCACAACAAAAGGCCACGGGCATTTCTGGCTAATTGTGATATAGCAGCAGGCATCAGCCTTTTAACACTCATTGTGACTGGTCAGAATGCCCCCCACTCACATGAACAGCCAGACAAAACATAAATGAATAAATAAATAAATAAATAAATAAATAAATAAATGTGGCACCACTACACCACCAGAAGATGGGAGGATGGATTGTGTTTACTCAAATATAGGTACAATACATAACAGACCATGGGTGTTGTCACATCCTCAAGTGAGGATATGGAATTGGTGACTATTAGTAAGAGTAGTCTTTGTTCAGGATGTGTGAGTGTGCACTGTGTCCCACAGTCCCACCTTTGGAAGGAATTCTGCGTCCTTTGGCACATTTTTGCACATCATTTCCCTCAAATTACTCTCCAAGCCACAGAGAAAGAAAACTTGAAAACAATACCTATGATACTACATGGTCAAAATATTATGATACTATATGGTCAAAATATATACATCTATTCAATTTTTCCCCATCCTTTTAAAAATCAAGTTGTTCCAGGAATGCGGGGTCATCTTGAATCTTCTCATGTATTTCCAAAAGCCCCCTCACCCTGTGACTGGGCTGTGCCCTGAGAACAATGCAGTCAAATAGCACTGTTGGCAGAAATAGAACAACTTCTCCATGTCTCCGGCTCTTTGTGAATGCTGGTACTCAAGGTACCTTTGTTTCTGATAGTGGGGTCTGTTCTCCCTGCCTAAGTTAGCTTCCTGTTGATTGACATCATCTTAGTCAAAGTCTACTTTCAGGTCACCATGAAGTGCCTTTTTACAACAAAAGTGCCAACAAAAGTGTCTTTCTGAAGATAACCTAGTGCATATAATTAGATTTCTATCCCTTCAGTTTCTCACAAGGACAGTCTAGTGTTGGTTTTGTGAGTAAATTTACACTGATAAGGTTTGTTTGACTAAACTTAACATAGCCTTTTCTTCCAGGCAAAGTCTACACTTATGTCATAGGCCTGTGGACAGCGTGTTACCTTCTTAGTAAATGGTTTGCAATACAAAAAATAAAAAAAGAAGGAAAAGCAGGGTAAAATTCTTTCTTTCAATCCTGTACACTCTGAGACTTTAAGGCACCAAGAATGAATTACATCTGGTTCATATTGTGTAATAATATTTAATCAGTATACACAGATATCCTGGAACTAGAAACTGCAGGGGAATCTGTACTGCCATGCCACTATTGTCACTTAATGGTCAGAGGGGCCGATGGCGCGATACGGCGGCCTCGCTTCTGTCAGTCTGCCCCAGGGCAGCTGTGGCTACAACTGTAGCTTGCCTCCACCAGTGTGTGAATGTGAGAGTGAATGAATAGTGGAATTGTAAAGCGCTTTTAGGGTCTCGAAAAGCGCTATATAAATGCAATCCATTATTATTATTATTATCATTAATCTGTAGCAAATATGTGATGGAAGCTTTTTCAAAGAAACAAGATTCATATTAATACTGCCCCTTTAAATGTTTTCTTTCAGGCAGTTTTGTTGAAAGCACATTCAAGTTCATATCATCTTAAAGGATACATTCACATAGTTTCTTCACGACTTATACTCACATTCCTCCATGCATAATAATGAACCAAACCAATCAGCAAAACCACTTAGGCAAATAATAAGTTTAGAGGGGAATGCATCAAGTGATGAGTGGACCATCAGTTCTTGCAGTCATCTGACCTTTAAAACTGATGCTATTTGTGGGATGCTGAGATTTTTGGGGTGTTCCTGGTAAACAGTGATGACAGATAAATCATGCACCTGCAACAATATATTACTCACAGCCCAACTCAGCTGAATTTTAGTCACAGTAACTCTTTCAGTTTACATGCAGACATCTTAACACTATTCAAATCTCAACCAGAAGGCATATTTGTTGGATTGAGGTTCTAATACTAGTGTGCACCTCTCTCTTATCTCTCAATGAAGTGTTGTGCATGGTTGGCCAAACTAGCCCAGATCACTTGGCAAAAGCTGCTGCTTCTAAAAAGGATTACAGTGGTTCACTTGCTGCTTTAGCTGACTCTGTCAGAGCAGCCTCAGGTCTGTCTGCTTTACTGACTCAGACTGACTGTAGCAGCTGATTTCACTGCATCCTAACAAGATGGCACATTCAAGCACCTCAGAGCTCAGCCACATGTGCACACAAGGCATACAATTAAGACATTCAAACTCCTTGTATTGTGTAAAGTTAGACCACAACAACCTCTGACCCCTGTGTAATTGAAGAGCAACCCTCACTGAAACAGAGAATGATTGCATTACACTGAGATCAAAAGGCTTTTAAACTCTTCACATTCAGTCATCATCAGTGACAGGAATGCATGTAAACTGATGTTAACCCTTGCATGTAAATGGCAGCATATTGTCCCCAGTGATGGGGATTGTATGCTAATGGCTGTATCAATATCCGCACAGTGAAAAGGAGGCTCCTAAAAGAAATTAGCTGTTAATCTTCCCTTGCTGTGTTTTTGTCCTTTCACAAGAATGAAAGCCATTTTGCATACTCTGGGTACAAAACTTCATTCGGCCCATCTACTCTTATTTTAATTTAAAAAGAATTGAATGTTTGCTCCCCTTTCATTGCTTATTCCAAATTCCTATCCCAGTAATATCAAGAGTGTGTTATATGGCTTCATGGATAGATTAATTTGGGTGTCATCTGCATAGTAGTGAAAATGTATGTTATGCCTTCTAATGATACTGACTTAGGGAAGCATGTATAATGTAAACACAACTGGTCCTAACACGGAACCCTGTGGTACTCCATAATTAACCTTAATGTGTGTTACAGAAACAAACTGGAGTCTAGTAAGTAAATATGATACAAACCACTGCAGGGCAGTACCTGTAATACTTACAGCATGCTCTAATCACTGTAATAAAATGTTATGGTCAACAGAACGCTGCACTGAGGTCAGGACAAGAGTTCACTGTCAGAGGCCATAAGAAGATCATTTGTAACCTTCACTAAAGCTGTTTCTGTACTGTGATGAGCTCTGAAACCTGACTGAAACTCTTCAAATAAACCATTTCTCTGCAGATGATCTGTTACACTAAAACTACTCTTTCAAGAATTTTTCAGATAAAAGGAAGGCTGGAGCTAATAAAATATAATTTTATATATTAGCTATCTTAGCTATATTAGCTAAGACAGCTGGGAAACTACTATAGAAGTTTCTGTTAAAAAAAAAACTAAATGAAACAAAAACAAAAACAAAACTGGACAGCCTGGGCAATGAGAACCTTTTCTATAACTTTACACAGCTTTTTCTTTACCATGTATAAAAACAGTTAAATATGTAACTACACTGACAGAAACGGGAGTTTTACAGGTCTGGCCCAATTAAGATTAAAGTGGTCTGCGATGTAAAATTTGTTTGACACCCCCTAGAGTGTGACTAAAGTGGTGGGTGGGCTCCTTTGCATTTTGAATTATGCCAATTGAGTCTAATAATAGATTAAATGCCGTGTGGAGGCTGTCATTTTCAGTATCTACATGGATGTTAAAATCAAGTCTGAGAATTCAGACTAAAACTAAGGCCCAGGTGGTTGATAGAAATGTTTTGAGTATTTCCAGCTAGGGTTGACAAGGCTAACTGTCAGGTTTTCAAATTAATTAAAACTCTGTCTGGGTCTTTGGTTGATTAACAAGATAGTGTGGGAGATTGCTGCACTGGCTACAGGAGCCTGGGTAACTACAGGTTTTTCAAGGGTGCGAAGCTGGGTCTCCAATTCAGTGATCATGGCCTCCAGAGCCGCAGGCTACACTTGTTACAGGTATTGTTATTGCTAAAAGAGGCCGAGGAGTAAACATCTGACACAATGAGCAGGAAAGTGCAGGAGGGACAGGTGAAGAGGCCATGCTGCTAGCAAATTGGCTTCAAGCTAAGCTAAGCTAGTGAATCCCTAAAGACACAGTAAATGAATACTGCGAATATAATTAGCGGGTGAACCAAGAGAGAGTGTGCTTTGGATAAAGTACGTTAAGATTACACTGTGAAATAAGACGATTTCTATAAGTTTTTTAATTAAATTGGCTACTGAGATAAGCTACATATAAACACCACTGTGCACTGTAACAGGAACAGGAAGTGATACTCTACCACAGAGAGAGCACTCACAACATCAAGTGAGTGCTTAGTGATAGCCTATTAGATATCACCTCTGTGAGCTATATCATTGACAACACAATAAAAAATTTATCAGGCTGAATTAGAATAAAGTTAATTGGGTGTAACTTTGCATAGAGACACACACTGTTTGCAGTACTGATTCATGGGACTGATTTTCAACAGTGAGATGCAGAAGGCAGGAAGAGGAGTGGCAGTATAGGTCAGGCTGTGTGTTGTTCTTCTGACCTCATGCACAAAGACCACCCCAGTGACCTTTAATTGCAGCTGGCTATCTGGTAAGATTCAAAATGAGGATGCCTCTGGTTTCTTCCTGAGAAAACAGTGCCCTTTGTTACAGAAACCCCAGAGACTCGGGGCATTTGAGGTGAGATTAAGGAGATGGTGTGGTTGTATTGGTGCTGTCCTGTTGACTAGAAAACAGCAAGATGCCAGATATTAAGCATCCACCCCTTGATCCCTTGATCCACAAGCCCTCCAACTCCTCCTCCTCCTTAACTGAAAAACCTATTGGAAGCCTGTGGAGGGGAATGAAGGCACCTCTTTCATTCAAGCTTTTGTGTATACTCTCTCACAGCCTCTGTGCATGCCTCAGTGAGAGGTCTTCCTAAGTCTTTAACAAGAAGTCTTTTGATTCTTTAATGACAAGGGATTGGAGGAGGTGGGTGGGGTGTTAAATAACTTGCAACTAGTGTCTGCAAACTGTCTCAGAGATCAATTTAAAAACATTTTTAGTAGATTTTAATGTGTTTGTGTACCTCTGATACCTTTGATAGTGAGCTGTGTAAGATAAAACAACCTCTTATTCGAACCTCTTGAAGATCAAGAACAAGTCAATTAGAAAAGGATTAAGGGATGAGAATCTACAAGCATTCTCAGACTCTCTGGACAGACCGAAGGGTTATCAGTCAGCAAACTGAGAAGCTCGTCTGTGTGTCTGAGCCAGCAGACAAACAACAAAGCCAAAAAAGTGTATTCTCTTATCAGCTTTCACAGCACAGACAGACCTAGTGCAGTGCTGAGGTTAAACACTAATTTTGATCAGTGGGTCAAATAGCTTGAATTGTGCCCATGCAAGCAGAAGACACAGTCATTAAAAAGGCATTTAGGTATTTTATTGTTTAGCTGGAACACATTCTCCATATCATTTCAAGAACTACAACCTGACAGTCTCATACACTTGAACATCACAAGTAAACTCCATAAGTCATGAACAGGTTGATGCTTCGTATATGGATCTGCATTCAGCACTATTCTTGGAATACATAAATATCAACTGCAGTCTCATATCAATATACACATTCATTACATATATAAATACATCAGTGTACAGCATAGAAATATAACGTGAAGCCTTGTGAAACAATGGAAAATATATCGATTCCTTTTGCTAGGTCATCACAATAAATCTTCCTGGAAAATTGCACAGATCTCTCAATAGAATACATAATAAGCCCTCCCAAACAAATCAGTGGGGTGTAATTCACAGTCGATAACATTCAGTGCCTTCCAGAGCCCGTACTACAAGCCAGGAACACAGTTCTATGTTGTCATGATTAGCTTACTGAACTTTATGTGTCAAAAACTGGAAAAAAAACAACAAACAAAAACAAACAGACTGACTGAGGTGTTTGCATGCAAGTTTGGCAAGCTCTGTTTTGTGCATGTATCTCGTAATAAACATGCAGATTCATGCTGATCATGTTTGAAATGCATTAAATTAATAATGCTGGTTTGACAAGATATGCTGGTCTAATCTCCAAAGTGCGACTGTGTCCTTGAGCTACAGACACATTTTGTGACCTGCAATTAGTATCACTGCATCTTCATCTTTCCCTCTGGTGTAAGTTGCCATGGGGTGGGAGGAGAAGGTTTGCAGCTGCTCTTAGGTCAGGCTGTAGTTGTCCCTCGTAAATGTTTTCGACGCTGGATTCTGGCGGGAAAAAGGCTTGACCTAAAACCTTCCCACCCTTTACCATAACACCTGCTAGCTGAGTGGCTGCGAGGGGGTCACCTGACAGCCCTGCTGTGTGCTCCTGGACCATGAAAGAATGACCAAGCTGCTGACTCCTTTGACCGTTGCCTTTGAAATGGAGCTTGGTTTTATGACTCAGTTCTGCTATTTATAACTTTATGCTCCACTAAGAATAGCACACCACGTGCCAGTTCACAGGCTGACAATGGCACTCAGAGTGTAAACTTTCTGGGACTCACACTGACATTAGGAAAAACTAAATTTACCTGACACTTGACAAAGTGTACTAAGTTCTAAAGTGTATGTTTAGGAGGATGATTTCGAATCTTAGTGAATGCCTAAACGTGTGCTCTGAAAGCAGTTCTTATGACACATTCATAATGCTGAAATAACACCTACTGCTTCACTACACATGCATGAGTGCTTTAATAAACCCTTACAGCACCTTTCGTAAGGCATCACTAAAACGCCTTTGTCATTTGTGTCATAAGGGGGGAAACACCAGGTGAGTCATGCCTGCACTACGATATGATCCGTCATCTTTGCAAACATGCAATGAAAATGTTACGAATCCGGGTTTGACTGATTGATTGGTGCGGAACTTTTTGTGTTTATGGATGTCGCAGTGCAGCATGGGATACCTCTAATTGGGTTCAGACAGTCCCAAGGCTATGGCAATGGTGGCGAGGAGGATGGCAGAGTTGGCGAGAATCACTGCACTTCCTGAGCGGTACACCTTCCGGCCATTGAGGGGCTGAACAGGTCTGAAATTCCCAGTCATCTGCTTGCCATCGTTAAACTGGAGTTTAGAGAAAGCTTGGAGCTGGGGGAGCAGAATATTAACATGAGTGTTAGGCTCCAGGTTGTGGAAAGAGATCATAAAGGAGTGCAATTACAGTAATGTTTCTGAACATGCAGAAAAATGTTGGAAAGTATTTGCACTCTAGCAGAGCCTTTTTATGTTGCTTTATATGTTTACTCCTGCAGTTCTGAGAGATGTGTACCTGTGTAGCTCACACTTATCATTACCAGCAAGTTTGCAGATTCAGAAGTTATATTGAAAAATATATGATAGGCTTAAAACACTAAAGTTTAACCCTGTAACATTAAAAATTAAGGCTTAAGGCTGAAATATATATTTAAAATGAGGTGCATTCCTGACCTGTTCTATGCTCAAAGGAATGGGGTTCTCAAACAGAGTCCAAATCACAGACTCTGTACACCCCGGGGTGGTCAGAGAGCCTTTGTAACGGTAGTAAGCAGTTAGATTTTTCTCAGACGGGATCAGCTGTGCCAGGGAGATCGGAGACAGAGAAGTATTGCCATCTGAAAAAACCCCCAAAACAAAACCCCACAGTGGAAACAGAGAGCCATGATTGGCTGTGAAAGCTACACAGCCATGATTCTGGTTGTTTTAACATAAACTGGTACCTACTTGTTGCTTGGATGTTTTGCAGAGCACTGATGATGGGTTCATACTTCCGGTTACTGCTACTAGACACCTGAAAATTGAAATAGCCACATTTTAGTACATTTACTTTTCACACTTAGGTCTGGAATAGCTTTTGCATCTGAGGTGAAAAACTTAAAAAGGGGACCTCATAGAAAAATCCAAGAACTGCAACTCCCTCTGTATCTCTCAGTGCTGTTGTCAAATCAGAGTAAGCTTTCTTCATGTGAACAATGTGCAGCTGTAGACAAAATATTTGTGTTGTTATTCAATAATGATAAGTCACCATGAGTACTTCTGTAGTTCAGAACAGTAATGGTTCAGGCTGTTTGACCAAGTTTAAGTACCTCCATGGGATACTGTTCCCCGTCAATAGTGTGTTCGGAGCCAGGCCCTCCATTGGCTCCCCAGTGCAGGTGGAACTGCACAGCCTTATACTCATCAGGCAGGTCTCCACGTGAAATAGTAGATACAGTAGGAATCTGGACCTGAGCTGGAACAGACAACACAACAAGCATGAAGAGCTTACACAACAGCTTCAAAACATTGCCGAGTTAAATTTTAATGGAAAATAAGCTCACCGGAGTGGCCATTGTTTATGATCGTGCTTCCGAAGATCTCCTCATAGTTCTGAAACTTCAGAGGAGTCAGGCGATCATCTTTGAAAGTCTTTCTGGTGACAATGTTAATGGGCGACTGTTTTTGTCCTCCACATGCTGAGTTTACATGATTCCAGTTCTCTGGTACTAAATCACAAAAAACACCAAACAACCATTTTTGAATGATTATTTTCAGTCTGGAGGAGTTTGTAGCACTTGAAACTCCACTTTTTTCTAGTCACTAATATACTTAAGAATCTTCCTGTTCAACAAGAAAGTGGCCAAACATCTAGTTTACTAAAAGGAGTCGTTGGTTAAATTAACCACATGCATGGAGTACTACAAGGCTTAATGCTTGGTCCTTTAGAGTTTTCCATCTACATGCTGCCTTCAGACTAAATATTTCAGTAGCATGAAAATCAGGTTGTGTTTTGCTGTTTCTCTTTTAGTTTCAGCAGTGTGTTGTAACAGCATGTTTCCTCGTGCAGGTCTTAAAAACTGCTTTTCACTAATAGCAGCATTTCAATAGGTTATTAGAAAGCTAACTTGTCAATCTATCTGCACTATTCCACAAAACTGCAACAGCACTACATATAACAACAGCTGTAGCATTCTACAATGGCTTGTGTACATTTTAATATTTTAGTACGCCATATATAGCACTGCACTGCACTGCATTCCTCACTAGCTACCCCATCTAGGGATGACTGTGTCAATGATTCCATCAGAAATTCTTACCATCAGAAATGCTTACCATTGCACAGATGATCACATGTAAACTGGGACTGATAGCACCAGTCTGAAAAAAAGAAAAAGCTTTACTGACAAACTCCATATGCATCCTAAAAGGCACAGGTTTGATGCTTGTGACAGTGTGACAGAAGCATTAACCCTAGTTGACACATTCTGTTGCGATAGCAGGCTGGGATGTTTCCTCTTGCCATGTATTCTAGAAAGCCTCATTGATTTACCAATAGTTAATTTTTCTCTAAAAGCAAATAGTGGATTGTTCTCCTATTGGATTAAGATAGCTTTTATTCATGGCCACACAAAGCCCCCTAATAGTCTCGAATTGTCTTCTTATTT
This sequence comes from Oreochromis aureus, assembly GCF_013358895.1. NCBI lineage: Eukaryota > Metazoa > Chordata > Actinopteri > Cichliformes > Cichlidae > Oreochromis > Oreochromis aureus. The sequence continues at coordinate 8,028,956 of NC_052951.1, read as the reverse complement.
ACCAAAAGAAAAAAACAAACAGTCAGTGTTCGTGCTTTATCTTTCTGTGCTATTGGAATAAACATGGAGCCAATTTCTCCTATCAACAAGCTCCCATTCTGACTTGTTTGTCTGAGCATTTATTAAAATTTCACAATTAGTTTGTATGTTTCCACTGCTTACTCTAAAACAAATATCTGCAGCTATCCAAAATATCAAACATTTATAAAAAATATAAAAGAAAAAATATGAAAAACACATATGCCATTGAAAATTATGGGAAGGGTCTCCTGATCTGTATTAGAACTTTATTGGTTCTTCTCAATGTGTGTGTGAAGGAAGTCAAAGCTTGGTAGCTTTGCTATGTTGGCAAGCCTTTTCCTTCTGCTCCATCGTGACAATGGCTACTGGAAATAGACAAGGCAGGGGGAAAGCATTTGAGGGGGTACAATCAATCACTACACTGGCTCCAGTACATACATACATGTCCAAGGCTACGTCCACACGTACACGGATATTTTTGAAAACGGAGATTTTCCGTTTTCGTTTAAAAAAATAATCCCGTCCACACGTAAACGCAGAAATGAAGGAAAACGCTGCTAGGAACATGCCAAAACAACAGGTGGCGATATATTCCTAACCGTGTAGAAATGTTGGCCAATCAGAAGTCTAGAAGCCTCGGTGGGAAATAGTAAACAAAGATGGGGCATAGAAGCAGAACCGAGTCGTATGTGTGGAGGGACAGTAACTGTGTGTGTATATGTAAGCATTTAAACACTGTAGAGAGTACAATTAACAGTAACAGTATTGTAGAAATTCATTTCACCGAAACAATAACGTGGCGCACAGTGTGACGTCAAAAAAGGCGCACACCTTTGACGCTGCGTTTTCTCCGTTTTTCTCGTCCCACACGTAAATGCAAAACGGAGTTTTCGAAAATATCCACCCTGGCAGGCGTTTTAGAAATCTCCGTTTTCAGTGACTGAAAACGCCGTTTACGTGTGGACGAAAGGTGCAAACGCATAGAAAAATCTGCGTTTTCAAAAATACCCGGGTACGTGTGGACGTAGCCCAAGTCTTTTGTGTTTGATTTTTTGTAAAAATTGTAATTATTATATAATAGTGCAGAAATTTCTAATTAAGCTCAGTGTCTTTGATGCTGAACATAATAAAGGATTATGATTAATTGTAAGCCTTGACTGAGTGTTGCTGTCCTGAATGAAGAAAGTACTAGTTTCTTTTCACTGACTCCCTGTTAAATCCAGAATTGAATTTCAAATCCTCTCACAGAACATCCTGAATGATCAGATCATATTTTAAAGCACCATAGTATCCCTATAGTAATTCGCTCTCACAGCTCAGGCTTAATTGTGAGTCATAGATGTCCAAATGTGGCATCAGGAAGAGACCCCCCCCCCATCACCATTATATATAGATTGAATGGAGTATTAAAGGGTAATGTTATTTAAACCACTCCAAGTACATTTGTCTTATTTTTTTAAATGTCACTTTTACGTAATGTTTTCAAGTTGTAATTTTACAGATCGCTATTGGTCGTTTTGCTTGACCAAATACTGGCGAAACCAAGTAACTTCCCCCATTAACGGAATATCTATTTTTATGGCCGGCTCTCGCTCCTTCATATTTTGGCCAATCAGATTTCGGTCCGCACAATTCTCCACCAATTGGTGTTCGGCTTTGATCTTCGTGTGACGCGGAGACAGAGAGAGAGTAAACAATATGAATGATTTTCTAAAGACCCGAAAGCTGTGCCAAGAGGGCGAACTGAGGAAACCGTCAAATAGAAAACAAAAGGCAGTGAAATGATAAACTAATTAGTCGTCTGACAGTGACATGTGAACACAGGCAGACGGAGGCGAGCTTTTATGACACTGTACTATATGTAAGCGTGTCAGACAAATAGACAAATACACTTATAACGCATTTCAGATTCTACCCACTCTTGCCAAAACTTCTAAAGATTTAGAAGGGTGGTTTTTTTTAGTCTCTTATTATTGGATACAGTAAAGAAATGTGGTCCAGGCTTCCAGCGCCGGTCTGTGGGAAACTGACGTGGACAGCTATCACAAATAAGACCCTGCAGCTTTCAGAGCTGCTCCATGCAACATTGAATAAATGCACGGACACAAAGCGATTTCTCACTGACAGGTTCTGATTATGGAGGCGCATTTATAAGCGATCATTCATATCAGTTCACACGCGTCTGTCTGCTGCTTATTTTAAGAATCGCAGATGTCCCTTTAGTATCCAAACATGGCTCTGAAGACACATTTGATCCTTTTTATTTTTTTAAGATAAACATAAAAATGTTTGGGGTTTAAACACGTGTGAGCCGGCACTCAGCGGTAATCCGCGCGTTACCCACTGCTGTGAATTTGGAGACACTGGTGCTGCTCGTGGCGCGCTTCTCTGCGGCAACTGGGACTCAAACGTCTATCATTGGCTCGGCCTGGTTCCGAGCAGGTGCACGAGAGAGAGAGCAAGAGAGAGGTGTCCGAAACCCAGAGCCTCCGAGGGAATGTGGGCTCTGCCTGTTTTTGACTCAGACTCAGCTGATGCAGGATCTCTGTATCCTTCCCTGCCCATAAACATTCAGTTCAGCGGTGTAAATATCAAGGTGCAGATTGGATGAGCCTGACACACACACACACTGCCGCTGCTACCGAGGGGTGATGGACAGGACAGGTGGAGCGCTTCACGCAGAGGGGCATTTGGTACTGCGGAAATGTTCGCTTTTTATTTATTTTTTTATTTTATCTTCTTCTTCTTTTTTCTTTTTTTTTTTTTTTTTACATTTTAAACCAATATGAACTTATTTAACTGAACATCGTGTCTGGCATGGCAAATTAAAAAGGAGAGTTCATTTGTAATTAGAACGACTGAAAGACAAAAACGGCCATACAATAACGGAAAAATAAAGAAATCTCCAATCTTTCTTTTTTATATATATATGTTAATTTTTTTAGGACTGGAAGAGTGGCAGGATTTTTTTTAAATGTAAGAACTAAAAATAAAGACAGGCAGTTTTTTCAAATGATCTCGAGCTGTGAATGAAAACAGACTTACCTCCTGATCCTGTGCAGACTGTCCAAAAGGATGCCAGGAGAACCGGCAGGACGAGCTGCTGCATTTTGGAGCGTCTCCGACTCGACACAGAAGGCAACACAACGACTTGGGGTTTTTTTCCAATGTGATGGCATTCTTGAGGGGGTCTTGTACTTATCTATCACCAAACCCCGACAGGGAAGAAAGTGTGGCCCCTCCCCCTTCGGCCATCGCCTCTGATAAAGCACCGCACCGAAAGGAGGTATGATGAGAAAGGGCCTGTATCACTGCAACACATTGTTTTTTTTTCATTAATAACACGCTCCTGGACTGAGGTTTCTGTGGAAATTGGGGAAATCAGCTAGAGTTAATCAACATTGTTTTTTACTGACTGCTCCACAGGTAGCTCAAGGTGGCCTTCAGGTGATTAAATAATGGTGGGAGGTTCTTAAAAGTACACTGAACTCTCATTTCTCCTTGTCCCTTTTACATATAAGGTTAGACAAATCCCCATGCAGTTACACACATTGTGTATCAGGTTAATGCAGCTCCTGACAGAAGCTGTAGGACGCTTACACTCATAACAGTGCAGTATTTAAACCCTTTGCCTGAGTGAATGCATGTGGCAGAAAACTTACAAAGGGCTGTGTATTTTACACAGGTTGAAATTTCAACCTGAGCTATAATAAGTCTGTATTTATTATATTTATGTTCAACATATTGAGTGCATTAGGATGATCCCACTGAAACTTTTTGATCCCTCAGTAATTACAGCTTAAAATTATGTGTCCTGTTTGGGTTTCAGTATCGAAAAATCAGTTTTCAAAGCTATTTTTCTCACACATGCGGGCTGTTTTCTGCTCAGATCATTTTTTTGCTTTCATGAAGGACTACACAACAATGTATGCAAGAAATATGATGTGCATGCACACCCATGCATGGGTTATAAAATATCATATCTCCCAGGCTAATTTACTTTGAAAATGTGTGTGAAGAATAATACAACAGGACACTTTATCCTACAGAATTAATCTCACCCCAGACCAAAGATTGCACGTGCCCCGTTCAACCTCTGCCTGACCTCCACTCATTGCCAATAAAAGGAGCTCCTATACACAGAGGCACAGCTGAGGTGTGAGCTCACTGCTGTCTCCAACAGTGGCCAGTCTGTGTAAACTCTATAAATAGTGTGGAGCCCTGATCTACTTTGTAGGAGCTGCTACCTGGTACATGGATGAAAGTTGGATCAACATAAAAACACACTGAACACACGAATCATGTGAAGAGCAACATTGGGGTCAGTCAGGAGGTCATGAGTGGAGAAGTGCGACCTTCTTGGACCATGCAGTGCACATGTAAGATGGTGGGAACCCAGCAAAACCACACACCAACAGAAAGCAGAAAAGAAGCAGAATGGAAACACATTTTAATCATTACACTGCAATAGTTGTTGAAAGCTTGGAAGGATCTTCAGTAAATACATTTCTCGGTGCACTGCTGGGGCAGAAGCTCATGGACCCTACCCAGGTTTAAAAGCAGAGCAATGTCTTGCATGCAGTTCAATGCACTGAGAAAACTAACAGCTGAAGGGACGCTCTTCTGAAGGAAACACAGGGCTGGAGAAGAGTAAATGTTTGAAAGAGGCGGAGGGAAAAAAGACATGGTTTATGAAACCACTATCAGCCCATTACACTGTAGCCCTGACACGTTTACCAGTACAGATTAGAATCTGCACAACTTGGTGCATGTGACCCTAACCATTCACTTCATGGCCGGGAGGGTCAGTAACTCACTCGTAACTTTATAGACTGAGCAGTTAATGAGCTCACAAAAGCTTTGAAACTTGGGCGTGCCCAGCAGCCATCGAAACTCAACAGGTTTTTTGGATGAAAGGTGAAACGTCTCTGAGAAACCCAGCTGCTGTTGTTTCTACTCTCAGAGATACCAGGAATAAGTGCTTCATTCATGGGCGCTGTTCACTAAAATTGAAATGGATTCCTCTCAGAGTATTTCTAAACATATGAAATGAAAAATGTTTCACGAAAACTTGCAAAGATGTTAAACAGCAAACAGAAGAGAGGTATTGGAGAACATTCATCCTCTTAATATTTATTAACACAAACAAGGCAGCATGGATTTTTACAGGGGGAAGAAGAAACAACATCAGGTAGAACAAAGATAAAAAGTTGGGAACAAAATAACTGATGAGGGTTTAAAATGGATTTTCCATGAAATGCGTGACGCTTACTGGGTTCTTCCTTTGGAGGGATTTTGCTTGGAAAATAAATATAAACTAAAAACTATTTCTAATAATGGTAAGAGCTTAAATTCTCAATGACGGAGAAATTATAGGAAAAACAATCCAAAGTGCCTACATAAATTTTACAGAAGAGGTGTTTTAAAAGTCTGTATTTAAAGGAGGGACATACTGACATTTATTTATTTATTCAAGATTTCAAGAATAAGAGCTTTAAAGCAAATAACAAATGGATGGTAAAAACTAAACACCTAAAGGTAATGAAACTGAAAAATATGACACAACAAGTACAATGTATAGAAGGAAATTGCCCGCAAAATAAAAACTATGGAAGATCTACTTGAGAGAAATAGACAGTTAAAAATGACCTTTAATGTGCCTTTTCTGATTTATGTTTCTTTCTTCTCTAATAGCCTGTTGAATGCCAAAGCATCGAAATCTGAGTTAAGTCTGAAATTAAATCTGAGTTAAATTACAGCAGGCTATTGTACTTTCTACCATCACATTTTCTCTATACAGTAGGTTCAGCATGACATGTTTAACTATATTATTCAAAACTGTGTGATTACTGGTAGAAATAAAAGCGTGAACATGTTAAAGTGGAAACTTTAATACAAAATAAAGGTTTGTTATTGGCGCAGTTCATAACAGTCAGTGCAAAAAAAAAAAAAAAAAAAAAGCCCAAATTTCTTTTCGGCTTTCTCACAGAATAGATTGAGCTGTCAACTTTATTTACATTCACTAAGTTGGAACCTAGAATAACCTGGGCCTGCATTATTCATCATGCTGAGCAGGTACACTGAAGGACATTACCAAGAGTCCCTGCTAAAAAGCATCAATGAACCTGAATTGATGTTTCTTAGAAACGTTGACACCAGCAGCTCATCTGAAAACAGTGATTTGGTATGGTGTATGAAGGACCTGCTCCATACACATCTTTGTGGTGTGAAGACACAAAACATAATAAGTAGCAAAACAATGAAGCTTCCTCTTCTGCCTCTTCCATTCAGTATCTGCTTCTACAAAGGAAATGACTGTTTCATGTCATAAAGATGAATTTTAGTAACTCTTCAAATAAAGTGGGGAAGGTGAGTAAATTAATTGGGTCAAAGTTGCTGCTGAAAACAGACACACCTGTTTTTCACGGAGAAAAACCGCCATCTAGTGGACAAATGCAAAAAAGCGCTTTCAGCGCTGAAAGAAGATCCATTCAAATCCATTAATCTCCTTTACTTAAAAAGCTTTTGCTGAATGAGACCCTGCAAAGTGTGCTCTATATTTCTTATTTTTATTATTATTATTAGTATACTTCTTTAGTTTTTTTAGGGCCACCACTTCTTTTATTCCCTCACTTATTCAGTTTTTCAAATAAAAAAATAAAATAAAAATGCATTGCAACCTGAAACTGGCTTTTTCCTGCAGATTCAGCTAAAGAAATGGGAACTAACAGGAATGTGTTTTTGCAACAGCCCGTCAGTATCAAAGTGCCCAACAGTGCTATATGAAATAAGTTTTTTGCCAAGTTGGGTATTTTGTGTTGACACAACACTGATTCATCCTTCAGGCCTTTTTAATGTGTGAAACAAACAAACATTTCTCTGGAAATGTTCAGGTACCGATAATCAGGACTGGACTAAAAATAAGTGACAAAACAGCCCATGTCCAGAGAAAACCTCTGGAAACCCTTCAGAAAGACTGAAGAACTATTCAACAACAGCAGTTTAAACATTATAAAAAAGTCTGGCTGCTAACATAAAGAAACAAAATATAAAGAAAAGAGTATTGGATCAAAACTTTGTGTGGTGTCCTTGTGGCAGCAGAGCTACATCAGTGATACATAACCATTGTTTGGTAACCTTTCCGCAACAGTTTCAAACGTGTCAATTTTTCAGCCAATCACAGAGCAAGCCTTCCTGATCAGTCTGGTGTCACCAGCTCCAGTGACACTCCCCAAACAGATCACAAAAAAGTAAACTCTGCTCACCACAACAGACACTCTGTGATAGGCCCCCCGGGAGCACATGTCTTTTTGACTGATCTGGATAGGACTCATTACATAGTGTAACTTGCAGCATAATTTGGAGCGAGCCCTACTACCATCTCAAATTCAAGGTCAAATTCCGTACAATGAGGACATCAGAGACAGGCCACGAAGTCCCCAGCCTCCTCCTTATTGTTAAATCATGACCTCTGAGCTTAACTGAGGAAAGTGAGGACTGCAGTATCTTTAGATGTTGCTTTGGGTTCTTTTGTGACCTCCTGAATCAGTCGTTGATGCGTTCCTTGGAGTAATTTTGGTAGGCCACCTACTCCTTGGTAGGTTCACCACTGTTCCAAGTTTTCTCCACTTGTGAATAATGGCTCACTGGAGTCCCAAAGACTTAAAAAAATATAACTCTTTCCAGAGCGACAGATGTCAGTGACTTTGTTTCTGAGCTGTAGTCTTTAGATCATACTATGACGTGCTGCTTTTTGAGCTCTTCACTTTGTCAGACAGGTTTCATTAAAAAAAAAAAAAAAAAAGCAAACAAACTGCATTTTGTATTTACTCAGGTCATCTTTATTTAATATTAAAATTGCAAAAAACAAACAAACAAACAAAAAAAGAAATCAAGAAGGGGGCAAATCATTTTTCACAACACTATGGAGGCGATTTAACTACGTATAGACAAAAGAAAATGAGATGCATAGTGTAAAAGAAAAAAAAAAAATACAGGAAACCAGATCCATGATATAATCCTTTATTTTAACCCATGGGATTTCATTTTTACAGTGCATTTCTTTACAACAATAATTCATTAAGTGACAGGTTTTAGCCACCACTACAGATCAGATAACTATGTATGTTACATTTCTGAGCTCCTCAAAGATTTCAACTTCATAAACACCGTGCAAAAGATTCCAAATATTAGACGATAACTACAAAGGTAACGAATGCAGTGATATCTGATTATCCACTGACATTGTTAGCCTCTTGTTATCAAACTCTCAGTTAATCTTTAGTCGTCTCAGTGTTATTAAGCAGCTAGCTACCTGTACCATTAAACATACAGAGAGGTGGCCGATTAGAAACCTGCTGCCATCCGTAACAAAGAAATATCCTTTGAAAAAAGAGAGAGACAAAACAAAATATGGCACCATTGTCCCAACAACCAGTAGACAAACATTTTTAAGGGGACTGTTGCCAAACTACCCTTAAAAAACAAAAAACTAAGAGTTCTGTTCAGTCCTCAGCATGTGGAGGAGTCAGTCAGATGGACATAGAGCTTTATGTGGACACCAAGCCATTCGACTCAGCACGACCCTTCAGTCACATGTTCCAAGCACCTTCAAATGATTCATCTGAAGAAGACTTCACAGAAACCTGCTGACTCCCACCCTCATTCTGTCCCCGCAAAACCACATCAGTGTGCGCCACACATCCCTCAGAGCGTTGCACCGTGACTATACCAGAGAAAAGCATCGATAAAAGACACAACCACATCGACTGTGCACATACAGAACACACTGCAGCAATGAACATGTACACGACCTACCAAATGCACATTAACATAAACCCGGTCCAGTTATCCATCACATGTTACATTCAAGCTCCGAGAGGACAAAAAAACAACAACAACAAAAAAGATGCAATGGCAAAGTAAACAGCAGATTTCTCCCTTTTGCTCAAGTTTGGTCACAAGTGCCCTCCATTCCATGACAGCTAGTAGTGCACAAAATAAGAATACAAAATTAGACTTTTAAATACTGTAGCAGCATTTCTTTTCTTTTAAAGTTGAAAGCCTCCAGTAGTACAGGTACAGGCTTTGGAGTCCCCCGACACGTGGAAGGGTGAGCGATTGTCCTCTGAACTGCGAGTCAGTGTCCGTCAGGAGGGTGCAGGTGTTTGGTACTAAAAGGTGTGTGGACAGGTTGGAGATGTGTCTCAGGCGGGGGCACCACTAGAGGACCAAGCCGTGTGAGGCAGCAGGACGCTGTGGCGCTCTGGCCTAAAAATGTCTTTGACCAACCCCCTCCTCCACCTGCTAGCATGCCTTAGCAATCCCTTCTATTACAGTCTATACGTGCATTTCCGTTTTTAAAGCCCAGCGTCCCAAAGAGTAACAACTGCTCCTCATTCCTGCCCCTGCAGCCAAACTACAGCTGATTGGCGGTTAAAACGGCGCACAGCTCATCAGTCCCATACGAGCAGGACAAAGCCGAGGCGACAATGCTTCAGGTTTCTCTCAGCTGGAGGCTGTAGCGATGGCCTTCTTAAGCTGCTGGCTACGGATCTCGCGGGTGCGGGACTCGAGGAGCAGGTCGTGGCAGGTGTTGCACACCAACACGGGGTCGTAAAGCTGCTGGTCCGGGATGGGAAGCTTCAGGTGACAACAGTCTTTACAGAACACATTACCACAGTTCCTGAAAATGGAGAACACATGTAATGTTATTAACAGAAAAAATTGTATTCAATGTGAAGGTTTCTGAGACACTTTAGATACCAAACGTATAAGATTTCAAAATAAAAGATCCTCAGGACCCAGAGAGGGCAAAAATGAAAAGGCTAAATGCAGATTATGGATTGATGAGCAGCACAAACAGCTTTACGCTTCTTCTTGAAGCACATTTAAAGGTCTTTTCACACATGGCAACTTTACTGCATTCCATCCGTCTCTATTGCATTTGGGAATGGAAACACAAGTCACTGTTTACATACATTATAAATCAGCTGATTCTATTTATTACATGTTGGAAAACTTGCTGTGTTTAAGTTACATAAAAAATGGATCTAACAGTTGAACACATGCCCTGCTCAGAGTGCTGCTCTGCCTGTGAATATGAATTTTTTCCCCCCGCCTAAAATGTCTCACTGGAGCATATAATTAATTCCCCAGTGAGTCAAGAGCCTTTGATGCTGAAACCAAAGCTTGGAAAATGCACAGCAAACTGTCTTTTAAAGGCATGCTGCTGCTTTGGCAGAGTCACTGTGCAACTAAAGAGTGCAGAGAGAAACAGGCATACAAAATATACAAACACAGCCAGCTTTTAAAAGGAAACACTCAGATCTCTTAGACAAGTGCTAATCGTGAAGCAGCTTCACTTCAAATGCGAAAAAATATTAAGGCTTAAATGTTAAAAAGAATTTGCACAGCATTTGGAAAATGTACTTATTCTTTCTTGGTCAGAGTGAGACGATCAGACTAATCTTGTACTTGATGTTAACCAGCAGCTGGTCAGATTAGCTTAGCACAAAGACTGAAAACCGGCTGAACAGTTTGTCTGGTTTTATTTAAACAGCAACCAAATTTGCCTTCAAAACTGCGCCAGAATAAAAGGAACAGCTGAGCACATAATCGCCCAGTAACACAGCAACATGATGCTTTCACACTGCTGACAGCTAGCAAAGCTAGCATTAGTTAACCTGAGCTAACAGGCTTATGGCTGAAGCTTCACATTTACTTTCCTACTCTGAGTAAATAAGTAAATACAAATATTTCCACACTAATATTACTCTAGTCTAATCTTGGCATTTATCTATTTTTTCCTCCAAGTTTGAGCACATGTTGGAAAAATTAACAACAAAAAAGAAACACAATGAAGTCTCTACCTGCAGTGGTGACGTCTCTTGGCTATCCAGAACTCACAGTCACAGTTGAAACAATGGGAGGCCATGTGGTCGGGCACCCACCTCGTAACCTACACACAGAGATAGTTATCAGAAAAGTGTGAAACATAGCTCTGCTCCTGAACATGCAAGTGAGAATGTGAGGGGGAACAAGGCAGGAAGAGTGAAGACAGAAGCTCTGTAGGACACTCACCTCAGTGTCCCTGGGCTCCACTCGATCCCAGCTGCCCTCGGACAGACGGTCCTCGCTGTGGGTAGACAGAGAATCTTCCTCGTTGCTGTTGTCTGACTCACGCAGACATGTCTAAGGAGAGAACAGAATGAGATCAGAGGATGGATACGAATAAGAACTCTTCTGAAAATAATTGAGAGTAAATACTCTGAAGACAAAGAGAAATGCTTTTAGCTCTTTCAATAAAGTCTGTGCTTAAAAAGTCACTCACAATGTCATCCTCGTACTCAACGTATGGCTCTGAGGGAGGGGTGCCATACTGTTGACTCTCAAGCCTCATCTGCAGCTGTCGCACCTGCTGTCGCAGCACCTCAACCTCCTGCTTGTAACCCGCCTCGATCTGACGCAATCTTTGCTGCACGGCATCCATCGGCACAGGCAGCCCGTCATCATCCAGGTAAGCCGGGGCCTGGGGAGGTGGTGGCGAGCTAGAAGCTGAGGGTGAGGAATAAGAGGCTGGCAGGAGCTGATGAGCTGCCAGTGAATAGCTGGTGAGGGCAGTAGGCCCACACAGTCCAGTGTAGCCTGCACTCCTGGTAGGCCATCCAGTCTGCAGCGCACTGCTCGGACAACAGAGAGCCTCCCTGCGGCAGCACTGCGAGCCATTGGCAATGGCAAAGCCCTGGGCACGGAGGAGTTTACTGGCAAGCCGGCGGCTCTGGTGGATGTTGGGGTGCTGGGCCCGGCTGGCACCAGAGGCAGACTGGACCAGACCCTGGACACTCTCCCAGTGGGAGCTGAGCAAGCACAGGTCCGAGAGCTGGCTCTGGGAGATCAGAGGGCGAGCAGTTACCTGGGTGCAGTCTACAGGAGCTGCCGCTAACACACGCTCTCTTCCACTTGCCCCATTTGTCCTCGTGTCCTCCTTCTCCTTCTGGGGTTGAGCTTGTGGCTGAAACTCAGGCTTCTCCTCATCATTCAAAGTATTCTGGGTAAATTCCCAGGTCACTGCGGAGGGCGAGTTGCAGGGATGATCATTCTCACCTATAAGAGTCTCAGTGGAGTCCCCCATGGGAAGGAGTGATGTTAGCTGCTTTACAGCCAGCAGGCTCTTTGACTGACTATCAATTTGTCCTTGAAATACAGAGGTTGGTGTGTTGGCTGCAGGTTGAGTGCTTTTGCAGGGCAGAGGTAAGCAGGGCTCTGATTTATGAGTGGGTGATGGTATACTCTCAGCAGTCCTACAGGGGCTCTCAGCCTCCAGTGGAGCTTGTTGGAGTGGAGTATCTGCGATCTGATGCAAAGCTTGCATGAGGGCAGGAGTGGAAAAGGCAGTGTGAGCAAGTGTGACATCCTCACTGAGGGGGACAGGTGAGAGGGGCAGGGAAGGCAGGGGCTGTGTAGTGAAACAGGGTCCATCCACAGCCTCTTCAGCACCCACTACACCTGGGACAGCTTCTGGAGTCGGATGCATAGATTGTCCCTCTCCACTGTCTACTGCAGTGTCACGTATGAGCTCATTGGAGCCTTCTGCAGCGGGTTCTTCCACAGCAGGTGAGGGCTCCAGTGCAGAGCGACCCTCCTGGCAGTGCTTGTTGAGATTGGGGTCGCTGGATGTTCGTGTCAGGGGCATCCCATTCTCAAAAGCTGACAGCAGGTCATCCATGGAGCGGGTCTTAGGAAGTCTGTAAATCACCAGTACATACAGATCTTCTTTTTTAATGTGTATAAAACGCAGTAATACAGTTCTCCATTTTGAACTCTAGAGGGCAGTCTGACTGTTTGCCATAACATCACTAGTCAGACTGCGGCAATAGTATAGCTCAGACAAACAGACCTGTCCAGGGAACGGGAGGTGAGCTCGTCTCCTGTGATGGAGGGCGGGAGGTAGAGATCCACAGAATCATCCACAGCAGTGCAGGGGGAGGAGGTGGGCAGGTAGACGGCTGTCCACAACTGTAGTGCCCGAGTATGGCAGACTGGCTGCAGCACCTGGCAGACAAATGCACCGGGAGGATAAGTACATAGTAATGGCGTCTAAGATCAAAACTCTTTGAACGTGCATCAGAAAGGATGGCAGGGAAAGTAGGATAGATTTAATCTTTAATCATACTGAAGTTCAAAATCAGAGTTACATTATCCATTAATCAAAACACTTGTTCTGCTCACTGAGACTGTGACTGAAGATTAGGATCATTACTACGATCAACTGTTTCCTTCAGCAAGTCATCTCACTGTACACTAACTGAAAAGCACAGTGGCTTTAAAAGGAAACACTCAGGAAGCAACTTCCAGCTGCAACTATACTAAACTACAAAAGCTGTGAAAACCGGCAGGTACCATGTCATGAGAAGGGATGTAGAGGAAGTTCTGGAAATTCTTGTTTGCTGTGCGAAGCAGAGACCACACAGAGCAGGTGCGTTTGTAGATATTCTTCGCCTCCCTTTCACGAGCGTTGTTGCACAGAAACGTGCCGTAAAGACACGAGTATGTGTGCTGCACCAACTTGACCTGGACATGTGAAGAAGACGCATGGAGTCAGGCCTTTAATTACAGCACTGATTAACTTTAACTCTCATTGTCGGTGTGTGTGAGACAGCTGACTGATGTGAAACATGACCATGTGACCCAAGACTTTATTCATTAGGCCAAATGTATGGTTTCATGTAATCCTGGCCACTTTTTAAAGTTTACAGAACATGTAGAGATTAATGAGTAAGACAGACTAGTAGTGGTGCAACGGATCAAAAGTCTCACGGTTCGGATCGGATCACGTTTTTTTCGTCACGGATCGGATCAATTTTCGGATCAGCAGAAAAAAAAAAGGACAAAAATTTAACTCGCCATTTACTTATTTAAGTATTTTTTGCCTATTAAAAACATTCAACTCAAGACTCATTCCACGCAATTATATAAAAACAAATTAAGGTGCAATATAGGGCAGTACAGGGCTTTCTATCCACCACTCCGCTGTGATATAATTAGGGATGGGTCCCGGTATCGGGTGCCATTATGGCACCGGTTCTGACATAAACGGTAGTAACCAGACCGAAAAGCAGCGCACATTTCGGTGCTTTATTTCGGTCCTTTTTTTTTATTTTTTTTATTTCTATATCATGACATTTCATACACTTTGGATTCTAGCCGATCATTTTACCTTTACAAGGATAGTAGGCGGGCCCAGGTACGTACGTTCTTTTAGAGCAGAGCTACAGATTAAAAATGCCCAAGGCGAAGCGGTCAAAAGTCTTGCTGTACTTCACAGCAAAAGATGCAAACTCAGCAGCCTGCAATAAGTGCTTTAAGGCCCACGCCCCCGGTACCGGTGTTCCAGATCAACTGGCGTTTAGATCAACTGGCGTTGGTCGAACAGATGTGTGGCAGTCTTGCGTTTCAGGAGCTGCTACCGACAAACCAGCAAAAAAAAACCAAACAAACAAAAAAAAAAAAAAAAAAAAAAAAAAAAAATTGGCGCCAAATGTGTCATCTGTGACACTTGTGAGGTTATCTCAAACACACTCCGTCAGCCTTGATGCCGTTGAACAACAAAATGTTTAAAAATGTCGCGAGTTTACCTGGTGATATCCTCATGCGCGACGCGATCGCGAAAACAGCAAACAATTAACACCACGCCGATGTTGTTCACAGGACAGCAAGAGTAAACGATCGGGAGACTCTTGTCGTCGTTATCGTTCCCCTCGCACGTTTTATTTCTCCGGTTTCAGCGTTTTTGCTTCACAACTAAAGCGTGCAGTTTACTTTTAGTGCACTAACATGGACTCGAGTCAATCAGCGCCACCTCTGGCCAAGTGCCACAGCCTACAGCCAGATCAACTTGTGACACACATCTGCACCACGTTTGAATCACCACTCCAATTGGTCATCATGATTTTAATATTCTCTTTTTCCATAACAATGAAATACGCCTTGGACAAATATGACACATCAATAGTTCATTAGTGTTGTCCACATCACATCCTGTAAGAATCTTCTGTCTGTGTCTTTTCTCTGGAAATAAATATTTCCAGCCAATATAGTCAATCCATCAACATGGCTGGAGAGTTGGTAGTTATATACAGTCTGTATAAGTGTGGTTAATCTAATGAACATTTATAAGGAGATGGCAGTTACTGTGAATTACAGCAGTTACACAGTGATTAGTAATAAACAGAGCCAGTGAGAGTGAGTGGATTTAAGAAAGTCAGTGACTCAGGTGTGTCGATTGGAGGAGACGCAGAAATCTTTTGTTTTAAATCTAAGTTAGGAAGATTCCTGTTTTAAAACAAGCACTTTTTGTGAGAAATGCAAGAAGTACATCTGCAGAAAGCACACAGTTACATTCTGTCCATCATGTGGACAAAATTGAAAATGTTGAACATTGAAAAACTGAGAACGTTGGGCAAGTTCAAAAGAAATGTGTTTGTAAGAACGAAAAACCTTTACCAAATTGTTCCTAGAGGTTTTTGGACAAAGTTTGTGTTCTCCATTCTTTAAGCACCGGTTCGAGCACTGTTTAAGCACCGGCACCGTTTCAAAAGTACCGATTTGGCACCGGTATCGGATAATAACTAAACGATACCCATCCCTAAGCGTGGCTCAAGCATGTTCATCATAGTTTAAACTAGTGCTGTCAGCGTAAATCTCGTTAAAATGACGTTAATGCCATAACTGCATTAACGCGGCAAATCTCCGTTAACTAGTTACCGCGGATCGCCCCGTGCGTGGGGCTGCACGGCGTCAATGCATCAACTGCGCTGACTAGTTTAAACCCCTTGTTTTGCACAACGGAATACGGCCTCCCGTCTGCAGCTAAACACCCCAATAGCTTTTGTAATAGCTTTAGCCCGGTCGGATTGGGCAGCAAAGGGCTGCTTAAATACCGCAAACTCCTCTGCTCCTCCACTTGGACCGCTAGCGCTGACCATAGCTATCGCTGGACAGACTGACCACGCGCACCATACACATACTTTTTTCTTCTTTTTCGAATCTTTGGATCACGTGCATGCCGAACTGTGGAGTGGGATCGGTTTGGATTACGGATCAACCGTGATCCGTTGCACCACTACAGACTAGTATAGAGTGCTGTCCAACCACCCACCAGGAAGGCCTCGTTGAACTCAAACAGGCAGGGGAACTGTTTGAGCAGCTGGTGAACACAGTCCAGCCACTGCAGGAAGACGGGACACTGCTCGCTCACATCGTCTGAGTTCTCCTGGTGGCCACAGCGGTCCCCAAACTTATGACCAAAGTCCAGCCATTCAGTCTCTACAAGCACCTGGAAACCCTGTGGATGGCACAGTAGTCAGTACCAAAAGCAACGAGAGAATCCAGCAAAATAAGTGCTTACCATATCTATGAGAATATGCTTGCATGTCATCTAAAAATCAAATACATTAGATTAATACTGAACTGTGAAGATGCTCACCTCTAATGTCCTGTAGTAGGGGTCCAGCAGGACCTTGGCGAGGGCTACAATCTGAGGCGTGCGGTCCCACCCATCTGAGCAGTGTACCAGGACAGGACGACCGTCCCGCTCCACTGCTGAACATACCAGAGTGGCAGCCTTCAGCATGACCGACAGGTGCTGCAGCCAACGGGTGCTCTCCAGTGCTGAAAGCCAGCTGGAAACACGAGAGGGGGTTGATTAGGCAACAACTAACCTATATGGAATGTCATAACTGAGGTAACCTGAAGACTGGATACAACATGGATTGGGTTATTTGGGTTAACTATGACGGAGCAGGGAGGCGCTCTATGGAGGCCTCTCTGCTTCACTGCACACATTCAATGCAAAATACACACAGGTGACGCACTGAAAACACATGTAAACATGCAAACAAACAGATAGCCATAACACACATGTGCTGTTGGTTGACGTGTACAGACAGACAGCTGGCAAGCCCAGCAGAAACAGGACTGTGTTCCCGTGCCTATGTGGTGTTGCCTTACTGTGTGGTGAACCCACTAAAACAGAGAAGGTGGAGGGAGGTGCAAATGAGGCCAGAGCTGCTCAGAGAGAAAGGTCACATAGATCGACTTACTTTCCTGGATCGGGGATCTGACTGCAGACAGCCCTGAGAGCCTGGAAACTGTTCCGGATAGCATGGATGTTGGCCATTCCCATGAACATGACCTCACAGCTGGGGTAGTACTCTGAATACAAACAAACAACTTGGATGAAGGTTGTAAGATATCAACAAACAACAATTTGCTTTCAGTGCAACATTCATAGTCGACTGTGTGTAGCCACTGGTAGCAATAATATTTTCCATTTAGTCAAACTGGACTGCACTAAATGTGTTAGCAAGTTACTGTAGAGAGAGGGGATTGTTTCCAGAATGGAAAAGCAGCACTTAAAAAAAACGTAAAAACACTGTTTTTTTTTTCTTCCCCCTCCTAGGAACAAAGACCCCCCTATGGGGGGATCCCGGACGAGCCCCCACTTATGTTACGACCCGGCTCGAGGCCGCAACATAAAAAAAAAAAGGAGACGAATAGAGTGTAGGTGAGAAGAGGGTTTTAACTTAAAATGGCACAGCAGGTTCGCTAAAATGACTGGTGCCACCAAGGCAAAGACAAGTGAGCTCCCTGGAAGCTTGCCTCAGGTATGGTTTTATCCACACCTGACTAGGTGTGGCCAATTAGCACCAGCTGAACACATTAAGATGATTAGGGGCTGCAGAGGGACGTAACAACTTCTCACCGAGTTTCCTGTCTACTTGACTCAGTAGAATCAGACGCCAAATGATACACACACACTCCAGATAAGGTTCACAGATGACAATGTTTCTAGTTTAATTTGACTTTTTGAAGATGGTGCAAAATGTTTTGGGATTATGCCAACCTTCACATTCGCAGCCTCCACCCTTAGCTCGGTTAGCCACTGCAGCAGTGTATGAGCGAGCATCCAGAATCAGCAGCTTCTGTGTCACAGTGTTGTCGTTGCAGCTGGAGCCGCCCGTCAGAGATGAGTCTGGGGAAAGAGAAGATTCTGATCATTATGAGCGGACAGTGTAATGCAAATCGACCTGCCAGGGAGAGGAAGAAAGAGAAAGTGTGAAAGGAGGAGGGTGTCAGAAGTGCAGGGAAGATGATTAAGAGAAACTGACTCTATTTGTAACCTACTGAAAATCAATATCTCCTCATGATGAACACCACTGTGTTACTACTGTTAAGTCAAGAAGCCTCCTTCCCACAGCTTCTGCAGAGAAAGATGACTGGAACTGAAATACTTCTCTCTGCACCCTTCTCTAATTGTGTTAAAAGCTCTTTTAGCACTTTCTGTAATTTGACATATATGTGTGTTCCTTGTAAGTTAATATGGAAGGAAAAAAGGAAAGCAAAACCAAGTCTGAAAAAGATACAAAGAGTTGTTTTTCTGAACTGTGAAAGCTGTGCTGACAGCTGTCCTACTTTCTGTAACTCACAATGATTACAATGCAGCAACACTGATGCATGTACTTTCTGTTAAAAAGGAGGACATTAGCAATGGGAAAAAAACAAAAACAAAAAACACATTCCCAGCCCTGTGAATGCCTGCAAAGCTCTGAAAACACTAGAGTCCTAGCTATTAGTGGCTGTTTACAACCTGGAAATTCACTGATCTCCTCTCAAAGTTCAAAGTGCTGATTAAAAAGAAGCAAATTAAATTTATGGTGTGCACGATAAAAACGATTCATGTTAATCAGCTACCTTTATACTTTAAATTGGTGATAATGTATTTATGTATTTGCAGGTGTTATTGAAAATGCAGTTACATTACAATATATTATCTGTTGGTTCTCTTGGAAGTATGGACTGATAATTAAACAATAGATAAATGCATCTCCTTCTCTCTGGTCAAAGTTTGTGAAAGAAGTCTAGAGTTAGAGAGTGTTTGGCCAGGTTTCTACAGCGTGATCTGCTGTTATGTGTCTGGATGACTGCAGAGAGAGAGAGAGAGAGTCTGTTTCAGACACTCACTACTGGAAGCACTCTGTTTGGTATAGGTGTGTGGGCTGCCTGAGTAGACTGCAATATGATGCGATCACTAGCTGTGACTTTAAGAAAACGAGTGAGTTTGGACCCTGGATGGTTTAATTTGCCAAACAGGGTCATCGTGTAATGCACAGATGTGCAAATGGATGAGGAGTGCAAGTATGGACATGCAAAGAAAATCAAACAGCAAGATTACCAAAATCACCATCGGAAGAGTCAGGAGCTTCCCCGCGTTGTCTATTTGTTTGTGCACCCTTGGTTCCGCTGTCCATCTGACAGGCCTTAGCGATGGACGTTACTAGATACTCATCATCTGTGTTCCTCCAGCCCCACCAGCTAATCTCAGGCTGGCTACAGCGGGCGATCACTGCCCCGTTCTTTTGGTGCCTGGAAACAAAGGTTACAGAGTTAATTAACCTTAAAACCTTTCTTCAGCTTGCACCCATATAAGCTGGAGAAAACATGCACACAAAGTTACCTGTAGACCACCACTGGGATCCTCTTCCAGGATCTAAAAGAAGCCACACTCTCCAGCTCCTTGTCAGTGATCCAGATTGGAATCAGAAGCTTCTGTGGGTAGCTGGAGCATAGCCTACAGGATGAACAGGAGGTTAGAGGTTCTAAAGGAAGTTTTAAAACCGTTTATAATACTGCATTATCTTTTGATGAAGGAAAACCAAGCTGAAACTGGCTGCAAAAGGACATTCCCTAAAATGTTCTGGTTTTCAGGGTCACTGCAGCATCAGTATCTCAGCTAGACCAGAGAACAAATCAGAAACCTCCATCTGTCTCTGCTTTCTCCTCTTTCTCTCCCAGGATACTTTCTTCAAATTCTATTCACTTGCTCAGAGTCTAATAGCAGGAGGGAGAGAGACTCTGTGTGTGTGTGTGTGTGTGTGTGTGTGTGTGTGTGTGTGTGTGTGTGTGTGTGTGTGTGTGTGTGTGTGTGTGTGTGTGTGTGTGTGTGTGTGTAAAATACAGTGCTGAGTCACGGGCCTCAGCAGGCTGTGGCTTGTTTAATTAGCCAGTTGTCCTATGTGTGTGTCTGTCTCAGTGGGGTGTGTTCTCCTGGGCTCTCCAAACAGAGTGACCTTTTTTACACCCATTCAGTCTATAGTTTCTATTTAGGTGACTGCCTTAATACATTTTATATTAGGCTGAACTACCCAACCTGGTAGCTTCAGCTTCAGCGCGCGCGCGCACACACACGCACACACACACGTGTGTGTGCTGTAGCTGTTTGTTTCAATGACAGGGAAAATTGCAGCTTTAAAGACATCCTAGATTAGCCATTAGCTTGTCTTGTTTAAAGTGTACCTATTGGACATCCATTAATCAGTCACACAGTGTCACAGTGGATGATGATGAAAACATCAAAGTCACATATCTAAAAGATGTGGAATTTGCTTCTAGGTGTTGCCTTTCACCTTGAGATACCCTTTTCTTCCCTCCCGTCCCTGGTGACACTCTCATTCTGAAAAACCTTGGATCTCATCAAAAAGTAACTAACTCAAAAATTCAGACACTTATATTACCAACCAGAGTTCCCACTCTGGCAGAGCCCTTAGAAATCTCACAGAAACACTGCCATTCACCGTCAACTATCCAATCATTACTCTTTATTATGACACCATTCTATACTACTAACATTAGATGCAGTCATCAGGATATACCTGCTGTGCTTTTCATGGTTAAGCATCAGTGACATACTTGTAGTTGCAGTTGATGTCAGACACTCTCCAGATGTTTTGAGTATCGAAGCCCATCCTCTTGACCTCCATTTCCATTCTCTGACGTACATGATCACCTACAAACACACATAGAACATGGAGCGAGGGTATAAATGAAAAACGCCCTCTCAAACATTTACTTGTTCTAAAACTGTGAACGAATGTGTGTGAACCTGGGCGGCAAAGATGAAGGTGCTGATCTTCATCGTCAGCGCTGCCTCCTAGACACCACGCGTGATAGGCCAGGGCGAACAGGTCCTCCAGCCGCGATGGGTGTGCTATGGCCCGGTTCAGACGTTTGACCCACTCCTGGCACTGCTTGAACGTTGCAAAGTGGCATCTGTGGAGATTAGAAAGATTAGTGAGATCCAACAAACCCTTCATGCACTGGGGACTAGGAGAAAAAAAACCCCAACAATAAATCAGCTGTTCTGTTATTTTCCAGTCTTTAAACCAGAGTAGTAATGTGGTTGCTTAATGATGAGGAACCAAAATGCTGCTGGGCACATCTGCTACCGAGTATGCGACAGTTCCACTGGTTTTAAACTTTACAGATGTTCATGAACACATAGAGATGAGAATTTGCCGACACCCTTTATTACCTTTGAAACCTTAGTTTCAAAGAAGTATTACCTACATATTATTATACATTTCCTATCTAAGGTGGGCGAATGATAGTGCATCACAAGTTGTGACCGAAATCATCAATAACTACAAGTACAGTTCAGTTCTGCAAAAACACATAATCTGACTCTTTCTCCATGTCAAGTCCTTTTACGTTATTGCTTAATTTGATCTCAAGTAAGTCAAACTGAACTCCAAATTCAGTCAGTCTGTTGTTATGTGTACAATTTACAATTGGTAATGTGTAATATGAACAGTTTCCTAAATGAACCCGTAGTATTAATAATTCAAATGTGTATCAGAGTACTGTGCTGTAAGAGAGTGTAAGAGTGAGAGGCTCTCCTTACCTGACAACTTTAGAGTCTTTGCAAATGATGTGCAACTGGAACATATCTCTGCTCTCTACACTTTCTATCAGTCTGAGAGGCACCTGCAGAGGGAGACAGAGAGCACATGCATTTAGCCTGATGGCCCACTGTGTGAGCAGACAGCACACACAGAGAAATTACCACCCTCTGGTCTAGTACAGACTGTATCCAGGTTAGACACACTAAGTAAACCTTTAACCTGACTGCAGAGGAACAAAAGGCCTCACTGGTGTTCCAACTTTGCCTCTAGAACTATTATGATACCAAGTGACAGCTACAAACCTGCCGTCTATAATGCTTTTCAAGTAGGTAAGTGATACTTTAGAGTAAGATGTTAATGAAACCCCCGACGAGGTTTAAAAAAATCCCTTATGGACAAACCTTTGAGCATAAGGACTATGTACGTGCACCTTTTACAAATAATGGCCAGTTTAATTCATGAGAGAGAGTGCTGGCGACACAGTCATTTCACAAAATGATTAATCCATCTACCACTCTGCTGAACGTAAATTACAGTTTGACCTCAGTGCATCCCAATCATGTAAAGTGAAGAGGAGCTTAATGACAGCTGTCTAGACTATGGCAGAGGGTGATGTTTTATCATATGGTACTCACAGATACGTCAATGTCCACACCTGGGTAGGTCTAAAACACAGTGACACCATGGAGCACAGACAAGGAGAGAAGGAGGGAGGGAAGAAATAAGACAGGAGGAAATGGAAAAAAACAAAACAACAAACTATTAAACCCAAAAAGGAGGCATTGGGAAATGAAGAGTTAAAAGGAAAGTAAACACCAAAGAGGCTGCGAGATGAAAAGACAACAGAGCGGATCACGCTGTGCACTATTTGTAGCACATGGCCAAGTCAAATGGAAATCATGAAGAGAAAGACAAACACAGGCAGGAGCAAAGGGCAAGAAAACAGCTTAAAAGTAAGAGGCTGTAAAGAGTTGTGAAGGGGAGGTGTGGGTGAAAGGTTGTTGTTTGCTGGCATTCATACAGTTCATGTGTGCTTCTGGGGTCAAGGCAGGAGTCTAAGTAGGAAATCAGTTTGATAAGGACTGTTAGTCAGTGACATTTGAACTTTGTGTGGTAATCTCACTTTCCTCTGCTTAAAGTTAAGGTGAGGACGTGCCTTGGTGATTAGCCCTCGCTACCTCCTTCGTTTTTAAAACTGTCATCTTTTCCAGAAGCTGAATCCTTCTGGAAAAGATGACATGGATTTGGGAAGAAGGATTTTCATTGCCAGTGAATGCAAACAACCAGCCTGTTTGTATTTGAGCAAGGCCTGACGTCAGCAGGAACGAGCTGGTGGACAGCACTGCCAGCCTGGATGTCACATTAAACCTTTGTGGTTTCAGGATTAGAGGATCTAGTGCTCCTGTGATTTAACCTTGGTACAAATAACTACATGCCAAGTAAGCTAAAAGTGCTTTACGGGTACCCCACTGAAATTTTATTTGCCTTTTTGCCACAGTTATTTCTTAATAAAAACTTATATGGGGGAAGGGAAAAAGTCTAATTGCATCCAAACTAAACATCCTTCCCTCTCCACTGCTGGTGGCATGGGGCTCTGGCAGAAGTGACAGTTCTGTGGTTCTTTGTTAGGTTTGTTGTCGGAGACATGCACTCACATTGATGACTGAGTCCTTGAACTTGATGTGAAGTCTGTAGTTAGAAATGGCAATAATGGCTTCATCAGCACGGCCAAGATATTCTACACCTTCCCCCTGAAGAACTGGGAACGGCACCTGCAAAACCCAAAAACAGTGGAACTGTTTAAGTCTCCTGTGCATGAAACATTACACCAGCATGTATTTAACAGCTTTATTCAAT
Source organism: Oreochromis aureus (assembly GCF_013358895.1). Lineage (NCBI taxonomy): Eukaryota > Metazoa > Chordata > Actinopteri > Cichliformes > Cichlidae > Oreochromis > Oreochromis aureus. Next base: position 8,005,338 of record NC_052951.1, on the reverse strand, counting down.
CTACTGGAAGTCTAATCCTGACAGAACATATTATGTTAATGTCATGTCCTCAGTTTTGGTCCAACTCATTCTAAATATTGATCGTGGGAATGTCATTTTTGGACAATGACAAATTAAATTTAACTTTGACTGAAAAGCCAGACCATTAATGTCTGTGTACTACTCTGGATTTTTTTAGATGGTCACCAAAAAAAAGAGAAAAAAAAAGTAATCTCAGAGCAAAACAGCAAGATATGTGACATGATGTGTTAAGCTCCTTGTCATACTTTTAGAGGTACTTAAACTCAAATATCATATTGGCACGGCATTTCATTTTTTTAAGCAATACCCAGCATAGCTGACAGCTTGTGATCATCCTGTCAGAGTATTATTGAAGATAAAAGAAAAAGAGGGACATGAGAAAAAGCGTGCATGCGTAGCTGTCCAATTAGGGCATATGAGTTTTACAGAAGAGCCTTTGTGAGCACAGAGGGGCTTGTTGGTGGGAGGGAGACTGTCTGCTCCGGTGTAGAGGGAGAGGGATCCCAAACTGTCCATTAACATTCCATGGCCATTTGATTAGTCGCAGCCAAGCCCTGGCTTCAGCCGCAACGAGACCCCTACATTAAGGTAATTGCTTCCCAACAGAGGTTAACAGAACATTTTTCATTTCATTCTGAGGCAGGGTATTATCTTAAAAGTCGACAGAGTGGAAGAGACACATGGTTGCACGTGCCAACTCCTAAAACATCTTTTCATTTATTTAAAACCGGAAGCTCTTAATCAGTTTCAGACCAGTTGCTCTTGTTGTTTACTTTACCTGCTTTTTCAATATAATTAAAAAAAGATGCACTGAAACAAAAGATCTTGAATAAATGGTGTTGACCAGGAGCATAAGAGTTAGATTATAAAATAACTTTGATGAATTGGGGGACTGTGTTAGGCCCATTCAGTCTTCACTATAACACACTTTTTTTCCTTAGTTGTCACTTGGATGCAATTGGCACAAGCACAGTTATCGCTATGGCTGCTTCAAACTAATGAAAAGTGCGACACCGGTCTTGTTGTTGAGTTACTAAGTAGTGAGGAAAGTGTTGCTTAGAGACAACACCTCATTCTGTATTAACATGCAGTGCTGAGTCACGCTGAAGAGGACCCACTAGTGCATGTTAAAAAAAGACACCATGCAGCAGAGCAAATGCAAGACTATAGCAGGCCCACTTGAAACAGCCAACACTGCTGAAAGAAGAGCTCCACAACACAAAAAGCTAAATGTGACCGATATTCCTATCACTCCATCTAGTCCAACAGACTATTTACTCTCATGCGAAAATGAAAAAAACTTGCATAAAACTCTAAAATAAAGCAGAACTATTATGTAGAAATGGCATCGAGTGGTAAGAGGTGTTGATGATGTCTGATCCATAAAAATGTTTTTTTTTAAAAAAAGCCCTGATATTTATCACTGCACCTCCTGCTCATCAATAACTGAAAACTTCCACATGAATCGAGACAGGAAGCATGACGAGGGAAAAAAAGTGTAGCTTAAACTGGGAAATCGAGCACATAGTACTCTGCGCTCAGACATCAGCAGAGCCAAATATTGGCAGCGGCAGCCCCCTCCTTCTCGGCACAATAGAGCGGGACTTTGAAATATTTTTGGGATTAAAATATTCCAGTTTTTCAACTGCAGCTCAAGCAAATTGAAAGTGACAGGAGGACAAACGGCACTGACACCTAGGTTAAGCTTAAAAACCATGTAGCTACTGACTGAGGAAAAGGACTGAGGATACCGTTTTACAGTATATAAAAGGTAAACGCCACAAAAGCAAAGGAAAGGTATACGATTTTATTAAATACTGGCTCAGTGGCAGTAGAAATAAACAAATTCAGGTAGAGAGTGTACACATTTCTCTGCTGTGGAAAAGACTTGAAGTGTGTTGCTGAGAGTGCCATAGTTAACATGCTGTACAGACTGCAAGCTGCATTAAACAAGCTGTGCTCCAAAAGTAGGTGCATGAGTCACTGGCAGCCAGCAAGTGCAGCAGAAGATACTGTGTCACGTTTCCTCAATGAAGCCTTCAGCAGCAGAAATATGACAAGAGAGAGAGAAAGAGAGAGAGAGATAGGGGGAGGGAGGGGGAGTAAAAAGCCCCATTTAAAGAGGAAAAAAACAAAAACACTGACTTGTGAGTCGTGACTTCCGGTTTAAGCAGCCTGCCTGTTAGGACATGCACGTGAGCAAATGTACACGCAACTGAAAGCATGCACCACGACTTGCACGCACGCAGGAGGGAAGGCAGTAGGGTAAAAAAAAATACAGTGGGGTGGGGAAATGCCTGCAATTTGTCCACAGTAAGAGACATCAGCTGTCAGTGAAACCATCATGGGAGAGCCTACACATGCACAAAAAGTCACACAAAAGCACAGAGACAATATGTGACTCCATGTGTGAATGCAAGGGGAAGGGAAGCAAGCGTAAGAGTGCAGAAACAAAAAGATTCTGCCATAAGAATTCAGCAGATTAAAAGACACTCTCATAAACTTTGCTAGCAGACTATGATACAGCCATGCTTCCTTTGCACACTGCTCAGCTGGAAAAAATATACAAAAGACCTTTGACACACAAGCATAGCACTTTAATAATAAAACATTTGAACAGGTTGATACTCCCTGCAGTTCACTAGAAACCAAGTGGCTTCAATTGAAAGCCAAAAAAAGAAACAACAGATAGTGACCCCAGGCCCCTCCTCCCTCCACTTTTCCTTTGTCCGGTGCTCCAGACACATGATGCTAAGCTCCATTAACCAGCAGACAGCCACAGAGCGCCAGCTTAACACTAGAGGGTCAAGCGTAAGTTAGCCATCACAGTTCTGCTACTTGTATCCTCACATGGAACAGACTTTGAAATCCTTCTCACTTAACTCACCTAAATGTTTCTGAACCTTTTTATCCTCTGCAGCGGCTTCTAATTTATATATGTACATTTTTTTGGAACAGCTTGGGGTAGTTTATTCTGCAATATGGCTCACATATACAAACCTCTCAAGTAGAATTTCTACTGTATTTAGAAGTTGATCTTCAATAGGCCAACTACATATATGTTTTTAGCCTTTTTATGTTAATAATATGAAAATTTGCATTTATATTCATGAAATAAATGCTTTAAAGTAGGTCAAACACAAGTGCTCCTTTACAACCAATGCACTTAAAGAAAGGCCTGAGCCACAATTCAGTCCTTTCATATGTACATGCAAAACAACTTCCTGCTCTCCTTATTAAAGCTTTGCATAAAAATATCCCTTATCTTTACATGCTGGCTTAATTCAGAATCAGTTTTTAAAAAAGTTTACTGAAGAGAATTTGTTTTCTTATTAGAACTCTATGATACTTTATCTGTAGAGAGTGCGGGCATATGCTGCATTCAAATAGAAATACTTGTTATTCTAATTGCTAATTAATTTTGTCAGTGTTTAGCACAGGAAAAAGTTTAGCTACATGACAGTGAAAAAAACAAAAGCATTCCTCTGGGTCCCCATCACCATCACTTCTTCCATGTCTGACCTCAAGCCTGTCGGGTTGAGACTTGTGCAGTAATATCTCGGAAATTATGAGATGACCAGGCGTCAAGGTGAGGGTGTTTCAGAGGAACATTGATTTTATTAGCCACCAAGATTTAACATAACGTCACAACCTAGAAGTGCCACACTTGTTCCTGGTTTTCTAATATGAAGTCATGTTGCTGGGCGTGAGAGCAGATGGGACTGTGCTGTAGAAGTGGTTGTCACCTCACCTGAAGGCTTTCATCCTCCTTCACCAGCTCCTTCTGGGGGAACAAATCCTTGGCCTTGATGTACTCCAGACTGGGAGGCCCCTCTTCACCCTGTCAGACACAAACACAATCCAGCGATAGAAAGATAAATACTTCCGTCGTGATTCATGTCAACATATCAATGTGAGACTACGTATGAGAAACTGAAGCAACACACAAAGTCCATATAGTTTGTTGATAGCAATACTGAAGCATTTGAAGAGACATGAAACAATCAATACAACCAAACCCAGAGTTAATATTCTCACTGCTTTTATCCAGGTCATTAGGCTCTGGTAGTTCATTGCAAAACTCTACCTGGCACGTGTGAACCAATCTCCTGCAGCCAACTCAGACATCACGTAGGAGATTAAAAATTTACTACGAGGGCCCTATAATTGTACATTTAAAGAAGAAAAAAAAAGAAAGAAAAAAAGTAGTACACAACCTTGTGTTAGGTCAATGTGCCAAACCATTTAAAATGTTTATTACTTGCTTATGACTGACAGTTTTCCTGCCTGATGAATACTAATGCTGAAAGAGAAATGCAACTTTTGATGTTTGCAGTGTGTTTGCTTTGGCACTGCAGTGCAGGTGGTTACTGCAAGTGTAAAAGATACCCAGTGCTGCCTATCACAAACCAGTACACTATGTGACTGGGTGTAGTGCAAACAAAGATACTGTGATTAACTTGAGGATTTTACCTTTTTTTTTTCCTTTTCTTTTAAAAAAAAAAAAACGTTTTTCATGAGTCGTGCTTCAGTTCCTTGGTGCACAAAAAATACATAGAGATAATAAACGTAACTATTTTGATTGCAAATATTTCTGCAGTTTCTTAGAAATTACAAACAAACAAAAAAACAAAAAAAACAGCTGCAGTCTTTTCAAGTTCACTTCTCTTCTAATGGATGGTCGGCTAAAATTAGACTGCAACACTTTAAGGAGTGGCGGAGATGAGAACAAGAGAGGAACAGAGAGGGCAGTCGAGTTTGTCCTTGAAGCTTAGGGGCCTGTGCCCAACTCGAGCTGAGCAAATATGTTCATCAGGTCATACTTCAATCACTGGACTTAAAGGGGTGAAAAGCAATCACATGATGAAACTGAAGGACATGCCCTTGGCTTTTATTCTCTTTTCTAAAAACACCAACGTTTTGCAAAAAAATTTTTTATAATCCTTTTTTTTTTTTTATTTCATAATTCAAAAGTAAGCACATTAAGCAAATTAACATCTTCCCCAATGTACCATTCTATACTCTATAGTGTATATAGTATGGTACATGTCCAACAATTTTCTAGCTTTGTGCTATAACACAAATAAGTTCCAATCCTTCTCATCCAGGTGCTGTGTCATTTCTCCCACTTTACTGCTCTGCTGGATTTTCACTTTTCCATTTGAGTACGACCCTGTGTCATTTTGGTTTTATAATAAAATCAGGAATAGAGGCCTAACTGGGTGATTTATTTCTGTGAATCACATCCACGGAATCTTCTAGCATCCGAGCAAGATAGTTATAGTATTTTTTTTTTTTTTAAACAAAAAAAAAACCCCACACACAACAGCAAAGTATCAGTTAGGTGAAACTATTGAATTTTAAAGAGCAAAAATGAAAAAAGATCCCATGAATATTAAACCAAAAAAAAAAAAAAAAAAAAAAAAAAAAAAAACTGGCATGAGGAGGCGTCGAGATCAATTACAGTATTGTGTTTGAAAATGTTGTTTAATTTTAAAATCCGGATTAGAATGCAAGAAAATAAGAACAAAGTGAAATTAACCTGAAAATGAAAAACCTTTAACACTGCATTCCCAAGAGGAGGACATGCTGAAATTTCAGGAATTATATCGGAAACCAACTGATGTCTGACCACAGAGAACTCCTGCCGTGTTTACAGTGGTTACATCTGTCATCCGGAGGCTCAAACTGGTAATTAAACCACATGATAAGCATACCACCCATTGGGCTGGTAACAGATGGACATAGTGTCCCTACAGTGACAACCCCTCACCTACAAGTCACCAATCACCAACATTTTGGGGAAAATGTTGGTGATTCACAAGTAATAATGACAATGCCAAGGCAGTATTTTTCAGCTTATGTGACATAGCTCCATCAGTAGGTAATAATTACAGTGAGCTAAAAACATACATACAACAAACTTTTGGCCGACGATGAAAACAGTTAGCACCCCAAGGTGGCTAAGCAGTGCAGGAGAGGATGGCTGGATGCAGCTCTATATTTAGGTATTGCATGGACAAAACAGCACAGGTGTCAAAGTCTTGGCAACCCTTAGAAGGGAGAATATCCAGCTACCAGGGCTTTCCCTCTCAAAAAGGGCCTTTTGAGGTAGGCACTCCCATTGTCAGAAGTCTGAGAGAAAAGTGATAAATCCCAACTGAAAGTCATCTGTTAATTTATTATAGTATAAGTTGCAATAAACAGTGGTGGTGATGATTGCCACGGAGGTGGGTGTCATGGTGAATGTGTCCATGTGAGGCATCTAAACCCCCTAATGAGTTGCTCCAGTGGTAAGTGCTATCTACCATTACTGCAGGCTCCATTTCCTCCAAATGTTGCCTTTACGTTCATGGTAATGCTGTGTTTCCATCTTCATATAAAAGCACACTCAAAATTAGGGGAGAGTGGTGGTTTTGTAATGCAACCATCAAGTAAAGTGTGCTGTGTGTGAGGAAGAGGAAAAACTCCTGTTCAGTGATTATCATCTAAATTTAGACCAGATAAATATGCTTTAATGAGTGCGTTGTTGTTTGGTAACAAACAGAAATCTGATAGAAAATGGGCTGAAACTACTTTTAGTTTTCATGTAAATTCTAGCGGAGCCACCATGATGACACTCATTTGTTGTTCTCAGTAGCTCTGAATCGGTATCACAACTTGAATGTTAGCATGAATGTTTTCACTCCAGTTGACTGCTTGTAATTAAGATTATATAGTATCACACGAATGGCGTTTTCCACCAAATCAAATGTTAAAATCCTCAGTTTAAAATCACCAACCTGTGGTGCCTCTCTAAGAAGAAACACATTCTGGTTGTCCCCTCCTCCAAATCCTTTTGAAATGCAACCCCACTAATCGGTTGACCTTTTACCCTGAGCCAACAGGTGGCATCAGACTGATGAGGCAGCTGTGCAACATCAATTTTACTTATGTTCACCTGAGAATTGGTGTATGTATTATGACTGTGGCCATCAGTCAGAGGGGTCCTATGAGGTCATCACACGCTGATCGACCACCACATCAAATTACTTCAGCCACTAGTATTATAGAAGTCCCTCTGAGAAATTCAATTACAATCAATTACTCTAAAGTTAACCAAAACCAACCTCCAAATCAGTTTTTCCTGTAAAAATTTATCAATTTACATCATAATATCTTGCAAAAAAAAAAAAAAAAAAAAAAAAAAAAAGCAAACAGACACTTGGACCACAGCCACACACTTTCATCTCCCATCAACAATCCATCTAATCTGGTTTGGTTTCCAAATACCCCAGGCAGCATTACCTGGTAGACTCTTGGCCACATTTATACTTTTCTCTTGCAGAGCTCTTACACAGCATTTCTCTGATTCCCACAAGTACACAACATACTTTAAAGACAAGAAGAGCTAACTAAAAGTTGTGTATGTGTTGCCCTAGAAGCACAAGACACTACCTGATGAGCTACTGCTATTAGCTTATATTAACAGCAATGGATTTAAATACCACAGGAACAGACTCATTGAACTACATGAAACATGGACATATGCATATTTCAGCTTCATAGATTCTTTGCACAAAGATGATGCTTAAAGACCTGGCTTTAAAAACCGTCATTACATTTGGAGACTTTTTTGGAGGGAGTTTATTTTGTCCATATTGTAATTTTTGTTTCCACAAGCAGACAATCAGCTTACAGAAGATTAAAGGAAAAGAGAGATGCTCTCACTTCTAAACAGCTCCCAAAGATGGAGCACAGCTTGTCCTGTGCCCAACACGTTTTTGCTTCGTCACTGCTGCGAGCCTGCGCACCCTCCCCCACCTTTGTCCAACCAGCTCAAAAAGCTGGAGCTGACAAGCATGCGCGCATACGCCTCCGTGCATTTACCAAATATAAATGTCAGAGTTGATAGCACATGAAACATCAAGATAACATTAAGAGCCAAAAGAGTATCAGCTATGATATCAGGTACTGTAGCAGGCAATGAGACAGCCGTGGCAAAGCAGATTAGCAGCGTGCATGTGGAGGGAATAATGCACAGTCGCTTTTTCCAAGTTTTACTTCTCTGGAGAAAGCATGTGTGAAAACGGTCCTGCATGTATGCAAATGGAAACAGGACAGAATATGTAGACAAAGTGAAAGAGACATTGGCACAGTGTTCATGAATAAATGTCTGGTTTCCATGGATACGACAGCCTCTTTTTAGAGGCCCTTTCACCCAAAAGCTTTTTCTAACAATTTGCTGTCTTTACTCACCAGATTATTTACTTAATCTGACTGGTGCTTTGTCCCAGAGTTTTTCGGATTAGAGAAGCACTACAGGATGCTGAGGTGACCTCCTGAATATGTGGACAACACGCACTTACATCTCTGCTTTTAACTGTTCGGCCATTCGCCGTGTTGGACATGATAAATATATTAAACGATGATTCTAAATAAAAAAAGAGAGGGGAAAAAAGGATGAAAATGACTGCAGGCAGAGGGTGCAGAGACAGGGCAGAATGAAAAACATTTTATATAAATATTAAAAATAACCAGGCCAAAGATATTTTTCTGAGTGGCGCTAGGGAGCAGATTCTAAGTAAAAAAGTCAAGATCAAAGATGGCAGACTATGACAAATCTCTCTAAATGCATTTCATTCTCCTTGTCCTGTCGCCGCCTACGTTAATGTTCAATCGATCACTGTGTTCTAAACAATCAATCACATTTTTGTGTTATAACTGGGCAGTACTCCAAGTACTGAAAAAAATAAACTGGGCAGGGTTTTCTTTACGTGAACAGAATTCATCCGAAATGCACAAAGTTGGAGTAACACTTTGTAGCACAGTAAGAACAAATCGATCAAGGTAAACACACAAACAAGCGACAACTTAAAGCAAAAGCATGAACCGATGGCCCTCACAGTCTAGATGTCTGATGGCTCTGATAACTTGCGAGGGACATGTTGGTGTTCTGGTTTAGACACACTTACAGGACAAGTCACTGCTAATCTATAAAAAGTCCTCCTGAGTGGTCCATCAACATATTAAGTGATTTGTTTGTTGCACTTTACTTTGTGGTATTTGCCCTACTTCTCAACCAGTGGTATCCGTCACTCAAACTGGTAGTCAAGTCGACTGATGGGCTTTAAGTTGAAAATTTAACTTGCTAACTGTCACTTTGCCTGTTGCCTCTTGAAGATGATGCAGTTGATCGACATCCCAGTCTCTTGTCACTACCTGTATGGACGCCCCTTAAACATTTCTATCCTCTTCCAGGAAGACAATGCCCATATCCACAGGACATGAGGCATCACTGAATGGTTTGACTTTCAAAACACCAAATGAGGGAAAGGGTTATGGTGGCAAAAGCCCTTACTGAGACACCTTTGTGTTAGTTTTCCCTTTAACTCTTTACCCCTTGAAAGTCTTCTAGGAGTAACCCTTGAAGGTCTGTTCTGAACTGAGTGGTTTCTGCCATATTTCAGGCCTGTCTTTAAAACAGAATGACTGGGTGTCATTCTGTTTTATTTCTGGCATCAGAAATGAGTTGTTTTCTGCCTATGCAGCTACCCTAGGAAAAGCCCAAAAACTATTCTAATGATTATCAAACCACGTCTTTATTCATACGTACTGGAGTGTCAAAACTCATTATTTAGGGTTCAGAGGTGGTTGTCTATATTGGTGAAACACAAAACAATATAATAAACTGGCTGGCATTATCCCAAAAAAGGTTTGCATAAACGTTCACATAGGTTAGTACAGACTTTGGTTTACTATGGCTATACTGAGACAAAAAATACAAATTAAGTACCTTTCCTTTCAATAACTTGCTATGCACTTTGCTTTTTTTCCCCCAGTCCCTCATCTCTGTTGTGTTGTCTTCCTCGGGGGTCACAACACAAAGTCTATTTACCGTTTTTTTCCACCTTGGCATTAGGCAGAGAGTTAGGATACAGCCTGATACAGCCTAAAGGCACATCCCCCAATAAACTTTTGGCTTTACCTAAACTGCTGATTTATTTAACTAGTGGGAATAATAGAATCTGAGTCATGGAAAAATCTTATCCAATTCAATTATATGTTTATAGTTCCATTTACTGCAGACAACATTGCACATTGTACATTAGAATAGTAACTGAAGATGCCCTCGCAACTGCTGGATCACAACAATGGTGGCCATGATGAAAATGATGGAGCCTCCTTCAACAGGAGAAGACTGACAGCGCTCTGATCCACTTAAGCAACAAAGGATGGGGATACTAAATTATACAGACACTGACGCAGGAGAAGTGCCGACTCAGCTGCGTCACAGACCTATTGGAGAGAGATCATAAATTGCGGAACGCCTGGCTACATCTGTTCACAGAGAAAGGAGAGGGACAATGAGCAGCTGCAATCTTCCTACCTGACAGCTTTTCAAACAAAGCTTTCTTTAAGAAAAATTGTGACAATATAATTTTCGCCAGTATTATTAAAATCTTTTTTGGGATCTGTATTGTATAACAAACAGAGGAATAGCTTGATAAAACTCTAGGTGAAATATATGTGATAATGCTGAAAGGATCTCAGCATGCCAGTCCTCTACTGTGGCTGAACCATCTGAAACACTAATGGATGGATCACTATGAAATACTAGTACAGACTTGCATGTGTCCCAGAGGCTCAGTCTCATTTTCATATTTCATAGTTCCCAAAACTTTCAAAAGGTTCACATTTGTAGTTTTTGAAGAAAAATATTTTGTTCAACTTGTCATTTCCATGAAAGTTTTTTTTTTTTTTTTTAAGTATGTTTATTGAGATTTTTTGATAGGAAAAAAAGAGACAAAAAACAAAAAACAAAACACAAAACAAAAAAAACAACAGACAACACAACAGCAAGGGCAAAAACACAAATAAGGCAAAAGATTACACTGCAACGACAAAAATACTACTTCAACACTGGCAATAAACAGAAATAAAACGCTAAGGTGGTAAGCTGAGTTATTGGTGATTGATCAAACAGGACTTTGTTTTAATACATGATCTAAAAATGGCTGCCACACATCAAAGAAATTACTAAGTTTGTCCGCTAATGTGTACCTAATTCTCTCCATATGCAGTAGAGCAGTCAGTTCTGTCAGCCACATTTTGAATTGAGGTACAATATCCGACTTCCAGAGAATCAAGATAATTTTCTTAGCAATTACCATTCCAAACAAAACTGTAGTTTGTGCAGCAGAGCTGAGGTGTAAAAGGGAAGAGGAAGATCCAAACAATGCAATTATTGGGTCCGGCTCTAATGTACAATTATAGATATCAGAAAAACATTTAAAAATGTCCAACCAATAGTTATGCAATTTGGGACAAGTCCAAAATAAGTGAGTGAGAGAGCCTTCTCCAAGTTTACAAAGATCACACATCGGACTGATAAAAGGAAAAATCCTGTGCAGTTTAGTTTTTGAATAATGAAGTCTGTGAAGCACTTTGAATTGAATTAACTGGTGTCTTGCATTTATAGAGCAAGAATGGATCCTACACAGACTCCTCTCCCACACCTCATCTCCAATTTGCAAACCAAGCTCCTCCTCCCATGTCATCTTCAAAAAGTCAGATTTAAAATTTAAATACTCAGAAAAAGCTTTCACAAAACCAGAAACCAACTTTTTAGAATCCGGGGAACTCAGGAGTGTAAAAATTGACCCCTCTTCTGGAAGAAATGGAAAATTAAGGATACTCTGACGAACATAGTTTCTTATTTGTAAATAATGAAAAAAATGTGACGCAGGGAGAGAGAACTTGTTCTGCAACTGAATAAATGATGCAAACTGCCTGTCAATATATAAGTCTTTGAGAGTAATAATACCTTTTGTGTCCAGACCTCAAAAGAAGTGTCTAAACATGAGGGTGGAAATGCATGATTACAATATATTGTAGTATGGATCGAAGTGTCTGGTAGAGCACAACCTTTTTTGATCTGACTAAAGATTTTAACACAGTTCGAAACTATAAAATTATTAACCTTGGTTCGCGGATTAGAGGACGAAAAAAGAAGAGCAGGGAGGGAACTATTCTCAACCCCACCACTCTCTATGACCACCCAGGAGGGGGTATCGGCAGACATGACCTTTTTGTACCCTTCCTGCCAGTAAGCAAGAGTTCTAGCATTTGCAGCCCAATAATAAAACTGAAACAGTGGCAGAGCAAATCCAACCTTAAGTTTAGACTTACATAGATGAACTTTTGATATCCTGTGAGTTTTAAAGCCCCAAACAAATGGTAATACTACTGAGTCGATCACTTTAAAAAATTGCTTATTCAAAAAAATAGGTAAGTTTAAAAATAAATATAGAAATTTAGGAAGGGAAACCATTTTGATTACATTAATGCGACCTACCATGGAAATAGGGAGAGCCCTCCATTTCTCAATGTCCTTTTTCAATTTTTCAACTTGTTCAAGATAATTCAACTTAAAGATCAATTTAGGATCCTTAGGCAAAATAACACCCAAGTATTTCAATCTATCTGTAATTTTAAAAGGCAAAATTTTCAAAAAAATCAACATCCAAGTTTGCAGTTAAAGCCACAAACTCACTCTTCTGCCAATTAATTGTATAACCTGAGATTTCCCCAAACGACCTCACCACATCTAAAAGTACAGGAACAGATCGCTCAGGATTTGACAAGAACAAAACAACATCATCTGCATATAAAGAAATGTAGTGCTTGATATTCCCCAATATTTCCATGAAAGTTTTTGAAATACATCTTTCCCTCTAAGGGAGATGTGTTATATACCTGCGAAACTACTGAGTACTTTGTGAATCTGAATAATTTTTTCTTGGTGCTAAGTAACATTTTTTATATTATATTATATTATATTATATTATATTATATTATATTATATTATATTATATTATATTATATTATATTATAAAAGGTGGAAGGGCTAACATTTCACTGATTCTTTTATCGACCACATGCTCAAAGTGTGATACAGACTCTGCTGAAAGAATGCTAGCTTTATAATTTGCGAGTATTTAAGTTTCACCGAGTGGGGAAAATAAACACGTTCACCTATGAATTCACAAGATTAATGATTATTTTCACCACCTGTATTTCCTTTTGCTGTTTTCTTTTAAATATCCTTTAAAGAGTTTCATCACCTGTTCCTCTGATAATGTCTCTGACTGAAGCAGCTGGCTCTTGATCTGCCCATTTTGCATGGGAGGAAAGTAAAATCCAAACACCCCCTTTTATGTGAGCATGAAACAGAAAGTCTGAGTTAACAAAGAAAGTTGATAACTACTGTCCTCATACTAGTGACAAAATAGCTAACACAAAGAAAGTCTGGCTATGGAAAGTCTGCTGGCTTCAAAGGTAAGTGTTATTTTTTAACAATGTATAGCTCAAATTACTGGCATTTATATGTATAAAGATGTTTTTATTTAATGGGTATCTTACCAGACATTGTTTATATCAGCCTCAAAAAATGAACTTTAGGTGGCTACTAACATGGGACTCTTGGCAGGAAAGTGTGATTTGATTTAACGCGGTTAAGGTTAGCAGTTAATGGCCACATTGTACTGCCTGTGCTCATTACCTGCTAACCTTGAGGGGGTCAGAGGTCAACATCCTTGGTTGTCAACCTTATCTTTACCAACTCAAGGCATAAACAAAAACAAACACCAGTTCTACATGCCTCTTCCTCATAGCCCATGTACATCCTAACTCAAACAGGACCTTCACTGCAGTGAACACTTTGGTGCTCCGGGACGGCAACAGTGAATGCATGAAAACATCTTACCCATCCTAGTCCCAGCAGCTCCCCACCCCCATCTCCTCCCCGTCAGTCAACATACCAGCAGCTCAAAGCTGTCCATCCGACAGAGGTGAATGATGACAGCAATAGAAGCACTTTTTCATCGCCTCGTACTCTAGAACATTCTGAGATAATTCAATTATTTATATCGAGTTATTGCTGTTACTTAATAACTGCAGCACTCGTGTGTCGAGCAGCACCCCCACCCTCCACTACCTGGAAGGGAGGCAGAAACACACAGGCGGGTGAGATAGAGAGAGGAGGGCCTTAAAACACACCCATCGGAAACAAATGAAAGACTTACAAAGCAGTTGAGCATGGAGCAGGACACCCTTCCTGCGAGGCTCATGTCGAGGAGAGGCAGGACTGTGCCTGAATGACACGCAGCCTACGGAGCAGGAGCACGACCAGAGCACGAGGAGCCGGCATAACCATTCTTCTCCTGAGCCTCTCCACCCTTCGTTTGCTTCGACCCCCTCTGCCTGCCACCCCGCTTCCCACCCCCCCGCAGCTTTTGTAGGTTTGCCCCTTATCTAGAGGTTCTGTGGGACAACACAGCAGCCCTGGCTCTAAGTCAGGATCCCACCCCACCCCCACCCCCCCACCACTCCCAGAAAGGGGTGCACGCTGGTGTCTGAAGACAGCCCCTGTTGCAGTGCTGGCAAAAAGGATGATAGTCCATAAAAAAAAATTGGAAAAACAGTACAGAGAGGCGCAGCAGTCCAGCGGATCAGCTGAGTTACAAGTGAGACGAAAGCAGAAGAGTTGAAATGACTGCAGATGTGCCCAGCGATGTGGATCACGGGAAACTGTGAGAAGAGAAAACAGGAGAGAAAGGAAGACGGAGGGAACTGCCTGATGCTAAGCTCCACCCTCTGCATGCGCATCTACCTCCCTCCCTCTCTCACATTCGCATGCTCGCATTTCTCCCCATCTCCCTCTCATCTCTTCCTCCTCCCCCCACCTCCTCCTTGTTCACCCTTCACCGACATCCCTTCAGAAATATGCTTCTCCCTCAGCAACAAGGTGGTAAAGCCTCGAGTGCATCGCTGACCACCAGAAGATGCTCCGATTGCCACAATGACTGCAGTACGCTGTGGCTCAAACACACACAGTTTACTGATAGCTGTATGTGCAAAAAATGCCCCCAAAAAAGAATGCACAACCTGAAGCCAACAGCAGAGAGACACAACGCATCCCACTGTTGGGACAGTATCCCATCACAAAACGGTCACACTAGCAGCTACTGATGTAGCGCAGAAGGCAAATACGTGGCAGAGAACAGAGGGAGGGAGGGCAACGAGAAGAGACGGTGGATGCAGAGATTGCTGGTGACACAGCATTTTACAGACATTCTTCCCCACTTCCGAGTGTCATCGTCACATTATCCTGAAACATTTTTAGATACTATAAATCCTGCACGTCACCGTATCATATCAAGGAAGGACACTGATTGCACATACACTTCTAGGCGAGACGTAGCTCTTCCTCCCTCTTATCCCAACCTCCTTCCTATTAGAGTCGTGACAGCCACTCGCCTACAGCTGTATGACCCCACATTACGTAACAAGCATAACGCAGTACATGCAGCATGGGCTAAACACAGCACAATAAATAGGATTAATTTCACTAGCAAAAGGTGCTGCCTCATTTTAACAGGATGAATTTCCACATGGGGGTAAATGTTTATTGCCCTTAAGTGCAATTTGTGTAAAGAAACCATCAACACAAGTGTATTAAGTGAACTGCTTCAGCTGACAGTGTAAAGCTGGTGCAGAGACATAAGTCTTATTCACTGGCTTTACAAAGGAAGTTAAATCAATGCTGAAACCGTGGATCATGAGGTCCACACATTTACATATGCCCGGATATTGGATGGATATAACTGAAACTAGGAAGCTGGTTGTAATGCAGTGTGCTAATAGCTGCAATATGATCAGGTGGCCTGTATTTTTACAGGGAGGTATCCCTAATATTGTTACATTTGCACCCATGCAGTTCTAACACATTTATAAACACCAAAGGCCATTTTCACAGACAACTTCATAAAACTATAGAGGCAATCCTGTATACACTGTGTGTACATATATAGAATATGTACTTTAAATTTGTTTACTTTCTGCCTTGAGAACATAATTTTGATAACAGTGGATTGTGTCCTAATATCAGTGAGAGAATGCAGCCTGAAATGCAGCAAATACATGTGAAGCCCAGTAATTGGTGTTTATGTCCTTGGCTCTGGGTCATTGCATGGTCAACATTTCTCGTGCTTAAGCACCACTTTGGCAATGTTAGATTTTGATTATCTCTCTACCAAGAGAACAACATAGTTCTAGGCTTTTGAAAGCAGAGAGTAAAGTATGCTGTCTGCAACGGTTAGTGGCAAGAACTTGAACATCAGAGGCAGAAGTTACGCTTACAACTGCCATGCTGACACCTGCTAGGTTTTGAATTGTTCTCAGCGTTAACATTTGGAATCCTTCTATCCAAATGTGAACACTGAGGAGAAGCTTCTCCTAAGGATGCTTGCGTCTCCTTCCAGCAGACAGAACTCAGCTGTTTGTGAGGCATGAATACATATTTCAGGAATACAATGACTGACATGGACTTGAGCTGATGAACATGATATTGGAATTAATGCCTAAGGTGATTTCACAAACT
This sequence comes from Oreochromis aureus, assembly GCF_013358895.1. Taxonomy (NCBI): domain Eukaryota; kingdom Metazoa; phylum Chordata; class Actinopteri; order Cichliformes; family Cichlidae; genus Oreochromis; species Oreochromis aureus. Next base: position 7,988,894 of record NC_052951.1, on the reverse strand, counting down.
TTGACAATGTAGAAACAAGACATTCCTACTTAGAATTCAATCATATTTCCCCTGCACATCAAACAGTTTGGCTTCTTCTGCAAGTCTTTTATAGGAAGAAGATCTCAATGTCCATGACACTGTTTACGCAACAATAGACAAGCTGCCCAAGGTTACATATTAAATCGATCAATACAGTAGATTATTCTAGGTTATTCTGTTCTATATAGGTCTATACGCTTTATCTAATGTAATGTATACAGTCTGTAGAGACCATGGAAAAGGAAGCAGAGAAGAAGGGATGTAATCTACTTGTGTGCAGAATGGTTTCCATTTCATCACGTTAATGGGAGCATGCATCTGCTGCTATAAGATCCACCTCCATAAATTAAACAAAACCTTACCGAGAACCATTTGCATGTCACGGTTTGAAACTGTGGCCCATTACATTTATTTTCCACCAGTGGAATGAAGAAGTGAAATACAACATTACAGCTAAGCCCAAACACGTGCCCCTCTCACTGTAGCTTTATCACACATTCATGGCTTTGGAGAAGAAGGTGGTACACTCTAGGAGGTACACCAAGTTTTCTGATGTCTGCTTAGCAACTCAGTCTAAAGCGATTTCTTTCCTTTGGCAAAATCCCAATGATTAAGACTTCTCAAGCCCCAAATAAGTTTGATACCTCATTACCTCTGAGAGTGTAGGGGGCTTTCCCTTGATGAGCTTAGCTGAACTTTAAAGATCTCCAGCTGCTCTGACTCATCATTAAATCTTATATTAGAACTGTAGCATGTACATCTTTGAAAACATATTTATTTAAAACCTAGTTATTTTTTGACTGGCAATATCTAAATGAAAAAAAAGTATATACAACCAAGAGTTTTGAATCATCAGTTCACTAAGCAGGCTGTGAAGCTCTTTTTAGTTCATTTATGGCCATTAAAATAAATAAATAAATAAATGTATTTGGGATCACTACTGACTAATGTATGATTAACTGGTCCAGAGTCCAAATACTGAGCTATAAATTTTCTCCCTCTGCTTGTGCAGTACTGGCTGAACCAGCCGCAGAAGTGAGCACCAGATTTGGGCTCCTCTGTTTCAGGTTTTATTTTAGGAAAGGAGGTCAGCCAGTAACCAATGCAGGGTGTCAGCCTACATGTTGACACACAGCTATAGAAGCAGGATATGAAAAAGACATGAAGCATTGGGAAGGAGGGCCAAATGAAGCAAAACTTTACAGAAATACTCAATTTCTGAAATACATGTATGTGTTTGGATGCCTTTCATAGACTTAAACAAAGTACTTGAAACTTAAGTAACAAGTAATTTTTAAGTAGTGAAGCAGTAACAAGGAGGTATGGGGGTTTGGTGTACAGTTAGTGTTTGGAAGTCTGACTTCAGTCTGGACAAGTATTTAGCTCAATATGATCATTACAAACATTAAAATAATTCATCAGGCATATAAATGTAGGCAGTACATTTCACTGACATTTGTCACTACAGTAACGTCTGACTGGCTGCCAGGCAACATCTTAAATAAGATTGAGCTAAGCAGGCTCTGACGGGAAGTGTTGCGGACACACACGCGCAAAGCTTTGAACAAAAAATAAAGTTAACAATTATCTGAATGGAATGAAAAGTAGGAATGAGGAACCGGAGACAGCCAGCCAGAATGATTTAACCTAACCAAATAGGTTTTACTCTGCCTACACGCACAATCCTGCTGTACTCGTTTCCGTGCTCCCATTATCTTGCTAACAATGCAACAGCATGAGTGGACAACAACATGAGCTCAATATTTCCCATTTTGTTTCAGTGGACGGAAAAAAGGCAAGCTCAAGGCTGGGAAGCAATTAAACACTGCTTCACATAGAGGATTAAAAAGGATCATATTACCTGAGGAACAACTGTCTCACAATCCCACCTGAGAATATAACCCTTAGCTCAAAAAGGTAATGATACTCCAATCTGTCGTCCCTAACTGTGGCCACTGGGCAACTTAAAAAGGTCCCATTAATGTAGATTCTTAACATGCACAGTAACAATTGCAATTTCATATTTAATCGAACACTACCATCATGTACACATCTGTAAATCACAGTTTTACTTTAAATACTCCTTAGGCTGATCTGAAACATTCTAGGGTGTGATCATGCCACCTGATAACAGTTTGAGCCTTTGATTACACATGCAGCGCATACCTCTGACCACACCCAAACCAAGAAGAGGTTAGCTTTTCTATAAATGCATAAACACTCTTCAACCCAAGACAGCGAAGCTCTGCATCCTCATTTTATGCTCCTGTGGGCACATTGTTTGTTCATCAGCTATGCCATCAATTAAGCCCAGGGCTCCCATAAAAAGGCTGGGAGTTGGGCATCCAGCCACAGTGACATTCTGTGGACCCATTTGACCAGAACCTTGGGATATGTATTCTCCTGTTATACTTCCTATGTCTGTCCCATAAAAGTGGTTCCCATTAGTTTCAAGAGGAATTTGTCACTCATTTGGTTGCTGCTTCCGCTCTTTTAAAGCACCATTTACTCTGAAGCCCATTCACTGCCTGACAAGGCACAAGCAGACAGACCATCAGGTGACTAAGGGTGTCGAATAGTTATGTCTATAACTTCTGTTCCCTGAAGGAGAGGAACGAGGTACAACACATAAGTATGGGATATCACGCCCTCGCGTGTCCTGGCTGAAGAAACCTTTATTCACGCCTTTAAGGCAGATGACGTGTGATGACACGCGCACGGCCCCGCCTGCACATATAGCCGCTGTCATCACAGTCATCCCTCAGTTCGATAGCCGCTCTTCACCGAGCCAAACTGCTCAGTGGGGCCACCTTGTGTTGTACCTGTTCCTCTCCTTCAGGGAACAGAAGTTATAGACATAACTATTCGTTCCCTTTCAGTCGATTCACTCGGTACAACACATAAGTATGGGACATATATACACGCCCATGAGCAGCCACCGAACCGAATCGGGCCACCACTTCCTTAGTGAGTGGTAGACCCAGCAGAAAGGACAGTATGAGCCACCGAAGGGGCTGTAACGTCCAACCGATAAAACTGCACAAAAGTGTGCGGTGATGCCCAACTAGCTGCTGCACAAATATCAGCTACAGGCACCCCTCTAAAAAGAGCCCATGAGGTTGCCATCCCCCTGGTGGAATGAGCTCTCACCCCGTGGGGCAAAGCAAGACCTCTATTGCCGTATGCCAGTGAGATAGCTTCAATAATCCAGTGGGACAGCCTCTGTTTGGACAGAGATCTACCTCTATTTGGATTGGCGAAGCAAACAAACAGCTGATCACATAAACGGACATTCTGAGTGCGCTCAATGTAGGTGCGTAGCACACGCACTGGACAAAGAGAATGCATCCTCCTCTGCTCCTCAGATGCAAAAGGAGGGGAGCAAAAGCTCAGCAACTCAAACTCCATTGAGCTATAAGATGCAGGCATGATCTTGGGAAAATAGGCAGCATTTGGACGCAATATAACCTTGTGGCCATCAGGAGAAAACTGTGTGCAGGCGGGATGCACGGACAGCGCATGAAGGTCACTCACTCGCTTTGCCGAAGCCAAAGCGAGAAGTAATGCAGTCTTATATGAAAGAAATTTCATATCCACAGACTCGATGGGTTCAAATGGGGGGCTACAAAGGGCCTCCAGCACCAAAGACAAGACCCAAGCAGGGACACTGGACTTACGCACGGGTCTCAGCCGGCGAACCCCTTTCAGAAAACGTATGGCGAGGGGATGTGCACCTGGTGTCACCCCGTCAAAGCCAATATGACAAGCAGATATAGCTGCTAAATAAACCTTAATTGTCGAAAATGAAAGGCCCTTATCCAGCAGCTCCTGCAGGAATGTCAAAACATCCACAATAGAGCACTGAAATGGGAGAGTGTGGCAGTCCTGGCACCATTGCTCGAAGGCTCGCCATTTGTAAGCGTACAAGCCTCTAGTAGATGAGGCCCTAGCGCTCTGAATTGTCGCTATCACACTAGGTGGCAAACCCTTAGCAATCAAGTTTAGCCTCTCAGCAGGTAAGCATGAAGGCGCCACAGATCTGGGCGCGGATGAAACACTTCTCCTCCCGCCTGAGAGAGGAGATCCCTGCGGAGAGGAAGCTGCCAAGGACTCGCTGCTAGCAGGCTGATTATCTCTGCATAACACGACCTTGTGGGCCACCAAGGAGCCACTAGAATCAGAGAGAGGGAATGCCGACGCACTCTCTCTAGAACTGGAGATATCATTTCCACTGGGGGAAATGCATACAGGAGCACGTCTGGCCATTGGTGCGCTAGCGCGTCCAAGCCCAAGGGTGCATCGTGGTCGATTATGGAGAAGAACAGGGGGCAGTGAGTATTTACCCTGGAAGCAAAAAGATCTATTTGCGGCTTGCCAAATAGATCCCAAATCTGAGCCACTATTAAAGGGTGTAACCTCCATTCTCTCACCAGAGGACCCCCCCGGAGAGAAGGTCCAGCCCCAGGTTCAGGCGGCCCGGGACATGGGTGGCTCTCAGAGACAGAAAATGAACACTGCACCATAACAGCAGAGAGCGAGACAGCTTCAACAGGGGAAGAGAGCATGTTCCTCCCTGCCTGTTTATGTAAGACACCACTGTTGAATTGTCCGTCCTGACTAAGACATGCTGGCCCTCCAGGACTGGACGGAAATGCTTTAGAGCTAAGAACACTGCTAACAGCTCTGAGTGGTGGATGTGCAGCTGGTGCTGAGCTGCGGACCAAATCCCTCTCACTGACGCGGTTACCGGCAGCCTCCTCCGGAGGTGACGCGATGCACACAGGCGGTGAGAGAGAGTCCAGCGTTGAAACGCTCTCATTTTTAACAGTCCAAGTGGCACTACGGCGATCATAGATGCCATCATGCCCAACAAGCGTAATATCGTCTGGAAACGCAGTCTGCGTCCCAGCTGAAACTGAGCGAGGCAGCGATGAAACGCGGCCACTCTGTGCTCCGACAAACGTGCGCGGCTGGAAAGCGAGCATATTTCCAAACCGAGGAAAGAAATCTGCTGACTCGGGATTAGCGAGCTCTTTTGAAAGTTCACAGAGAACCCCAGCGTCTCAATGTGTGACAGAACCAGTGACAGCTGTGTCTCCGCCTGCTCTCTGGAGCAAGCTACGAGAGCCCAGTCGTCTAGGTAGGCTAAGATGCGGATGCCTCTCTCTGAGGGGCGCTAAGCGCTGCTTCGGCACATTTCGTAAAGGTGCGAGGAGCGAGCGACAGCCCGAACGGCAGCACTAGGTATTCGTAGGCTACGCCCTCGAATGCAAACCTCAGAAACTGCTTGTGTTTCGGGTGCATAGCCACATGAAAATAAGCATCTGTTTGATCGATTGTCGCAAACCAATCTCCCGGGCCGACTGCATTCGAGAGCTGTCTGAGTGTTAGCATCTTGAACCTGTACGTACGTAGATACGTGTTCAAGACTCGCAGGTTGAGGATAGGACGAAGCCCTCCCCCTCTTTTCGGAACAACAAAATAGCGGCTGTACCAACCTTTGTCTGTCTCCGAAGCGGGGACCACTCGTATTGCTCTTTTCTGCAATAGCGCCTTTATTTCCTCTCTGAGTATCATGGCCGCCTCGGTGTTGACAGTCGTGTTTACGACTCCTTGGAAACGAGGCGGCTTGACCCGGAACTGCAACCGGTAACCCATGGCAACGGTTCGCAGCACCGTCGGCGGGGCATTGTCGCTCCCGAGTGTGTCTGCAGGGGACTGCATCACCTGCCTGACCTGGCTCATTCTGCCCGCAGGCTGAGCATTTGTGATTGTTTGAGAATAAACAACACTCTTTATTGATTGTAACATGGGAACATGTACATTCATACATTTTGCTGGAAGCACCTTTTCTGGGGCACAACAATGAAAAACAGCGGGAACACTTGATGTGGTCACCTGAACATTTAACACACCTGAACAGGGAGTTACCCGAGGCATTTTGTGTGCAGGGGTTTTGTGCTTGGGAGACTGTGTTAGGAAAGTGCAGCACCTTCTGGGGCTGACAACCTGAACAGAACTTAAGTGGCACCTCTTGGGCGGCAACAGAGGGGTAAAAGCAGCGTCTACCTGCTGCTGGACCCCTTCTCCACTCGAAACCACAGCTAGGAGGGCTGAGGCTTCTTCCTCCTGGGCGTCGGGTCCCGCCGGGGGCCCGAGGGTGGGCCTCTGCTCCAGGCCGACTGGCGTGGAGCTCGGGCCGGAGGATGTGCTCTCGCTGGCGGCACACCCACTTCAGCAGTGGGCGCCGGTCTCTTGCCAGTTGGCAGAGGAGCGGCGGGCCTGTGAGAGCTAGCTGTGGGCTTGGGCTTCAGCTGACGTCTGGGGATGATGTCGCGCAGAGCTTCCGTCTGCTTCTTCCTCAGATCGAATCTAGCCTGAATGGCTTCAAGTGAATGTCCGAATAACCCAGCCGCAGACACTGGTGCGTCCAGATATACAGCTTTGTCCCTATCCGGGACGTCAGAGAGGGTCAGCCACAGGTGCCTCTGCGCCACTACTGTCGAAGCCATCCCTCTGCCCAGGGAGAGCGCTGCACAGCGAGACGCACGGAGGATGTAATCTGTGGCGACTCTGACCTCGTTAAGAAGAGGTGCCAAAGGGCTGTCATCAGGAACCAGCGATCCGCGCTCCGCCAGGCACATTGCCTGGTACGTCTGGAGCATGGTGACGGAGCTCATGGCGCGAGCAGTGCCGGCCTGAGCCCGATAAATCTTCTCCAGCTGCGAAGCAGAGAATCTGCAGTGCTTGGACGGCAGAGTTCCGGGGCCGCCGACACCATGGTTATGGGACAGGGCCAGATAAGCAGCCAGAGACGGCTCCATAGGGGGTGGGTTAGCTAAGCCAGCCCCCTCGGCGCCGTCCAACTCCATGTACTGTCCATAGCCGGGCACAGTGACGCGGGTAGACAGAGGTTTGTCCCATGATGCTGTTAGCTCGCAAAGAAAGTCTGGGAACATGGGAAGGCAGGTTTTGGCCGTTGCGGGCTCCGGTGGGAGGAAAAAACCCACGAACCGCGACGGCTTCTGAGCTGGCGGAGGAGAGGGCCAGTCCACCTGCAGCTTCTCAGCAGCGCGGCGAAACAGGGAAAAGAGAGAGGTGTCATCGTGGCCAACCGGCGCAGCAGCGGCGGCACATTGGGCCGACAATGAGCTCTCCTGCTCATCCTCCGACAAACCATGGATGTCCAGGCCGATGTCCAGCACGTCATCGTCTTCCTGGGGAGCGCTGGCAGGCTTCAACCCAGGCTGAAGCCCGTCAGCGCTCCTGCATGGTTCCGGCTCGTCATCGGCTAACCCGTCAACATATTCCATGTGGTCAGCCCAGCTAATTGCGGGGACATCGACCGGAAATCCTCGTCTTGGACTTGGGCGGCCGGGCTCCAGACTCGAAAGGAGAGGGTCATGCCGTCTGCGACAGCCGGCGTCCCCAGCACTTTTTCCACAAACGTCACCCGTCTTTCCAGGGTCGAGCGCCGGAGCTGGCAACAAAACGCACAGGCTTCGGGCTCCGTTAACGCTCTCCTAGCGTGGACGATCCGCAGGCAGACAGGGCAGGCATCGTGCTGGTCGCTGTCGTGCAAACAGAAACCACATCCCTGAGGACAGGGGCGAACAGAAGATTTCTGCTTTGCTCGCTTCGGTTTGGAGTCCATTCCAAAACGCAAAGCGAAACGCTGCACAGGAAAAACTTGAAATTAACGCTCCGCGGGCAGCCTACACACCAACTGGGCGGTGGAGGCTAACACCAACAGGGGCAGTTAAGCTAAGTTCAAGTCAGCAGACAACGGAGCTAACTAGCAGCAGCTAGCTAGCCCAACTCAGCAGAGGTGTTCTCAGCGAGGTGAAGAGCGTAAGAACTGAGGGATGACTGTGATGACAGCGGCTATACGTGCGCGTGTCATCACACGTCATCTGCCTTAAAGGCGTGAATAAAGGTTTCTTCAGCCAGGACACGCGAGGGCGTGATATCCCATACTTATGTGTTGTACCGAGTGAATCGACTGAAAGAGAACCTAAATTACTCTCTATGATGGAGCAATGAATTAAAAATAAGAAAAAAAAGAAAATTACAAATGCATTTTGTGTACTGGATACTTAAACTCCTAAAGGTTATGGATCTCCTTAAATTGAGAAGCTCTGCATGTCTTAACATCTGAAAATATTATGCTGTACTTACTAATCAGGTTAAATTAGGACTAAAATACACAGTCGCATGGCTCATTTCAAATACATGTAGTACTGTTATCCACAAATAGTCTCAGATCTGTGTTAAATTTTCTGTGCTCCAATAGAATTAAAACCCTCAGGCCAACATCTGCAGTGCGATTAGACAAAGAACCGCAAAATGTGAGACTCAGCAAAAACAGATTCAAAACAAAAATGCATGTAGAAGCTTGAAGCAGCACAATTCCACCTCCATCTTTTTTATACCAATTACTGTTGTGACCTTACATAACACAAAGAAACCATTTAGTCTCAGTTAAACCACAGAAATGAGTAGCCAATAGTATCCACTAGAGGGCAAACAGAAGATAAACAGACAAATCCCTATTCAGCATTTACTGAAGTAGACACCTTCACCACTTGGCTACACTAAGAGCATTTTAATCTACATTGAGAGTAAGCATTCAGCTCTTAGAGAACTAAATGCTCATTGCATTGTTCAGAACTTGTGCTTCTCATATTCTGAAATGCCACATGTAATGCGCTGAGCTCCTTCATGTAAATAGGAGGTCAACAGGTTTTAGTGTACTCCAAAACACAGTTGTACAAGGGCCACGTGGCAACAAGCTACATCAAAGACTTGTAACATCTGTTAGGTGCTACATAGCACTTTCATGAAAGCAGAAGCACGTAGGACTAAACAATAGGCCAATGAAGCTGGATCCCTGCTGAGAAAACTAGTGTCTGGGCGAGGAGACTCTGTAAGAGGACGATCTACTTTCACCTACTCTAAATAGTATTCCACAAGTCCCTGTTTAAGACTGGGAAGGGATTTGACACCATATCTCTCCACGGGCACCTTTAAGAACCAGCTGGAGTCACTAATGCACTGGCTTCCTGCACGTAAAACATGCCGAGCTTAGAAATCTAAGAGCAGTTATCTAACAAACTGTCATTTGCAGCAAAATCGTTTCAATTTTACTGCTTCATTGCTATATTTTAGTTTGCAAGTAAATCCTAACATTTCTGTATTTCTGATTGAAAGTGGTCAGAAATGCAAACTGATACAGTATAAAAGGAAATGTCCTTTTATACTGTATACTGTATACTTTTTTTTTTTTCAGAAACTGGCATTTACAAAACTGCTTTAGCGTTGTGTATTGTTATACGTGTTGCAACAGTCTGTGCTTTGTTTTGGCTTGCAACCGCATTCTGCCATTTCCTGTGTGAGTGTAAAGTCCCAGCTTGCCACTTTACCATGAAGAAAATCATGTAGGGAGTTTGGCACCTGTTTTAAAAGCAGTCAGGCATCTGCAGCAGAGTACATATAAACATATACAATAGTGAGGAGTCAGGAGTGTGATTGGCTCACCATGCTGTCAGCCAGCGCTGTAGACAGTGAGTCTGGGTGTTCCTCTTCAGATCCCTCCCTCTCCTCCTGCCTACTGGGCTCTGTCGGGACAGCGATGCCTCCTGCCAACATAAAAAAAACCCCAAAAAAGACAACAACCTTCAGACTTGTGTGTGGGTGGTAATGGAGTGTGTGCCATGGTGTGAAGGGCTGGATTTCAAACCTTCTTGGACCAAAGTACAGAATAAGAAGCTGGCACTAAAACAATAAACCTGTTGAGGAAGTTGAGTACGGATGTACTTTTATTTTAGAGAAATGACCCAACACAAAACCTCGTGGCCCAAGAGTTCTTCACAAAATGTCAGGCATGCAGGTTTAACTGGTTGCCTGGGCCAAGAAGTTCCCTCTCCAGTTGTGGTCAAGTCAATGTAACAACACGGCACACATGCACGCAGGCACATGTGTGCGGTCTGACAACGTGAAAGAGACTTTGGTGCAGATCTGACGTGGCCAGAGGAGAGAAGCTCTGATTTACAGGAAATGCAAACTCAACATTCCTCTGCAGATTATCAGCAGCCGAACAGATAACAACACAGGAGCTAGACAGGAGATGTGAACAAACTCTGCGACTTTTCTTTTCACCAAAATCATTAAAAACAAAAAGAAAAGGTGCTGAGGTGAATGTCTGTATCCTCTAATAGCTTCTAAACCACCTCACAGACAGGACACTGTAAACACCACCTGTAAGCACAAATCTGCACTTTTCAGGTTTGTATTTTCTACAGTGACTATGTATTGATGTGCATTTGTCACAGAAACACGGGTGACCTACAACTCATTTACATCTCAAAACTGCAGAAACATAAGCGGGCTGAATCTTCTGCTCCTGGATTGGACAGTGTGCCACATTGGAACAGCAACAAGCAATGATCCAGCAGCTGTACACAATAAAAAAAAGCACTACCCTGAAAACAAACACTTAATGACTGCATGAAAAGTGACACTGATACTGCACTCTTCCTTCCTGTGCATATACGAGCCAAGTCAGGAGGGAGCGACTATGTTCGGTGGAAGTTTACTATGAAATGAGTGGCACACAGGCAGTGAGACAAAACATTCAGCCTTCATTTCCTTGGGTAAACAATCAGACTTTAACAACACACTGATTGCATGCAAGGACCCAGCTTTGAACTAGATTCTCACTGTGCAGTGCCTTCATCTCACTTCCCTACACTGCTTTTTTTTTTTTTTTTTTTTTTTAAACCCGACACACCCCCTTTTGCACACAGCTCAAAGCTCAAAGAACAAAAACCAAACATCAAAAAACTACTCAACTCTCAAAATTGTCTCAAAGCAGACTTCTCTTACCTGTTCAAAGTATCGAATCAAACTTTTGCTTTAAGCTTCTGTCTAGCTTTTGGGGTTGATTAAAGCTCAAGAGTCTTGCAGAGTAGCAGCAGTCTCCGTCTCCCAAATACAAACTGGTTGTAGTCCAGTACATGGCAAGCCTCCCTCCCTCCCTCTCACGCTCTGTCTCTATTGCTTACTCTTTCTCCCTCCCACTCTGCTCAAAGTGAAAGAAGCCATACTACAGGGCAAACACTCTTAACAATTCACCTACCTACAACAAACTCGTGACTCATGATCAGAAGGGACTGCTTTCGTTGCTAATCAGTAATAAATACAGAAATCACATGCAGGCAACCGTTTTCAGGAGAGGAAAAGGGTCCAATATTGCTCTTCAGGTAATGTGAGTCATCTATTGACTCAGCATAAATAGCCCCACAAGATTGAATTAAACAAAAACTGAAATCTGATTTTAATTGGCTGAAGCTTTAAAAACAAACAAACAAAAAACCCAAAACAAAACAAGCAAACAAACAAACCAAAAAAAAACAAACAAACAAAAAAAAAACACACACACACACACACACACACACACACACACACACACACACACACACACATCTAAAAGAAAAACTATTAAATAAAGTTATAAATTAAAAAAATAAAGCTATATATTAAATAAATCTATATTTGAGCCACAATATGACAGAAATAGTTCAAAGCAGATTGAGGGTTAAATAGAAATGTTAGTTACAGTTAATCTGAGTGCAGCAATGTTAGCATGTACCATCCCGGTTGTGGGAAGCTATAAAATAAAACAACAGCTTTTTTACTTTACTTCAATACTTATTTTCATTTTAGTTCCCATTTGGGTTTAAGAACACCTACAGAAACATCTGAATCTTTAGATAGATAGTAACCAACTACCTGCGGCTTTGTTTACCGTTTGGTGCTGACCAGGCAGGTAGAGTACAATCAGCTACTTATACATGGGTAATCTCAAACTTATTTAAGTAAAAAGTTCATTTTTTGCAAATGAAGCTATAAAAACTTTTGAACCAACCCTATGAAATACATGGGTTTGGTTGAAAAATGTTTTAGTGCCTTTTGATTCAAGTTAATTCCACTGCAGGAATGCAACTGCCATACACAAAGTGGATATTAAATGATCAGCTCCTTTGTAAAAAGCCGATAATGCTAATGTGGGTCAGTGTGACCAGGTAATAATGCTGCAAATTCCCAGTGAAAAGGTTGTGCTTCTTCCATGCTTTTTGCAGGCAACATCTTAGTCTAAACCGGAATACTTTTAGCAAAAGCATCTGAAGCAGACCATCTCCTGCTGGATGCCACATCTGCTTTAGAAAATGATCTAACTGGACTGTCTCGAGATTTTTGCACAGGCTCTGAATCACAGCTTAAGTGATTCAGAGCCTGTTGGCGGAAAACGACAGCCTAGCGATAGAGAAGCTACACTTAAAGGGGTGAGGCTGAATCATGAATTAGGTTTGTGGGCTGTGAAACAAAAAAAAAACAAAAAAGAGAGCCAGAAGAGCTTAAAATTCTGCATTTGAACGAATATCGTCAAATACTAGGTGCCCTTTACAAACCATCCACACTTTCACGCATTTCCTAAATAATGTGTAATCTGCCAGAAAGCATTACAATTTATAGCAAAACTGTTCTTTCTTTTCAAAAATATTCATCCAGCTTTGGGATCAGTGGCTAAAAGAGGGCACTTTTTCCCCTCATTCCTTCCCTACTTTCACTGTTTTCTGCAAACCAATATACAAAACATTAGCAACCCCAGCTGCACTCACTCTGCTTTGGCAAAGTTTTGGCAAGATTTTATCGGCTGAAAGCAAGCAGGCTGTAAATCTAAACACTGACTACATTTGTGCTGAAATACCTTCTCACTCACTGACACCAGTGTACGGGAAATGCTTGTGACAACAAATATTACCCTGAAGGCAACATCTGAGCTCAGGTAATGTCGTGCTGACAGTGAGATATGTTTGACACGACTGATCTGGAAATCAAAACTGAAATTCCACAAACGACAGTGTTTATTTTGATATTAACGATAAGGAGGTGATGTCACAATTAATTCCAGGTACAAACCACACCTATTCTCAGAAATGTGCATGATTATGCATGTCGAATGCTGTCTTGAGACACTGCTCAGTTAAAAACAGTCAAAGAGCTATGTAGTATGTAGTTGATATTAGTTAAAGGGGTGGTATGATTTGAATTGTTCTGGTTAATGAAAACAGATTATGTAACAAGATCTCAAAAAAAGGATGAAATCAGGAACTGTGTCGTGAAATGGGGAAACAGAAGTATGTATCATTTAAGGCCATCATTTGTTACTTTGAGTCCTCTGCGCTATGGACACATTTAAGGAAGCACTGAAGTATACTGCAGTATACTGTTGAACACATAAGTTTGATTAATTCTTGTTCTAGCCTTCAAATTTGGAAGAAGCAATGACAGCAACCAAGCAGAAATGCATTCATTAATCAATCTTGTTCATTTGACCAAACAAAAACGAGTCAGTCCTTTTGACACAATTGAGAAGATTATTGGGTGTTGAAAACAAATTATCTTCTGGATTGCTGACTGTTTGTCAAATGAACAAGATAATTTAAAGGATTGGAATTTCAAAATTATGACATTTTTATGTTGCCATGTTCCACAACGCAACAAAATTTATAGTAATCTGCAGCTCAGCCAGTGATGAAAATAGTCCAATTTTGCAGCCCTATCTCACAATTGATCATTACAGTTGGAATTACTCAAAATCAAGCCAAAACCCATTTCGAAACTAAAGACCAAATCAAAACTAAACTGACCAAACAACAAAAAAAGCTCCATGCAAGAATCACAAATATGTCTACAAGCTACTCAAGAAGAGACAACCTGGTAATAATTTTGACAAAACAAATTTAAGTAACGTTCTCCCTTATTTTCTGTCAAATATTTACCGTTAAAGATGTGGATGTGCATTAAACATGAGCTAAGTTTTACATAGATAATCCCTATGAGCCAGAAGCTCAGGCTTCACATTCCTCTGATTCGGAAAGGTCACACTCATTTCACATGATGGGCCAAACGCAGCCCACTTTGATCCTAAGTAGGCTTCTCGTCACAGAGAATACCCTATTTTATTTATTTATTTTAACTGTGGAACCATTGTTTTGTTTTGTTTGTTTCTTTTAAAAAACACAATAAAAAACAAAATGGAAACAGTAGATTATTTCACTGTTAACCTTACTCACTTACTACTTACTTCTTATTACTTAATTACTTTAGTGTAGTATGAATGGCCATGTGGGAGGAACAGGAAAACCTGTCCAAGTTACAGCTGAAAGGCCAAAGTTCATTCCTTCATTTTACCCAAAGCTGTCCAGTAGGCCAGATTGGAGTTTTTGTTGGCCAATTCTGGTCCCTGGACCTCATGTTTGACACTCTCCCTCTAAACACTCTGTTTCAGGGTTTTTTTTTCTGCTCTTGGCCCCATATTATGTCATAGCAATGGGATAACCATAATATGGTTAACTCAAACACTGAACTCTTTGTTTGCATGATCCAGCCAATCAGACTTAGCTTAAAGGCAGGGGAGCTAAAGCAGCTTGTTCAAGACGGGGCAGTCCCTCAGTTTATCCCAAGGGCCAGTATTATAAATAAGAATCATTTTAAATGGAATCACGTAAAGCTACTCTAGTGCAGGCCAAGAATAAAAATATGGAGCTTTTGTATGTCCACTTTACATCAAGCAAAAAGGACAAACATCTAGTAACCAAAAACAGCATTGTGAGCATCTTGTCTTTGACTCATGTGACAGCAAAATGAATACCTTTAGGTTGTGGACTGCTAGCGAAACAAAAGCAGCACTGTGATGCAGCAGTGCGAGCTAAAGAAGTACATTTTGAAGAAAAGCTAGGTACTAGTTTCTTCACTTCTCCATAGGAGTAGTAAAGCTGCTAATAAAAAAAGTGTTCTGATGGAAACTGAGGGGAAATAAAAAAAAAAGGCAAAAAATAAAAAATAAAAATCACGAAGTGACAACAATAAGAGCCATTTGTTTTGGGGAACCGGTTTTACTTTCCATATAAAAATAATTTCCAAGTACAGTGGGGGATTCCGGGGTATTTTTCCTCTGATCATAAACGGTCTAGAAATTTCCAGCTTTCTTGACTGTGAGCTCCATTTAAATGTCAGGTGACCGGTTTGACTGGTGACAACACAACAGGTGTGAACGGATGACGAGGAGGCTGAAGTTTAAAAAAAAAAAAAAAAAGAAAAAAAAACGTATGGTGAAAGTGAAAGTGGACCACAGCCCCAGCACAGCCTGGCACTACGCTAAGAGGCGATTAGTTGGAGAACCGAAAGTGTGCGTGTGTGCGCGTAAATGTTAGCACTGTGCTAGCTACCGGATAGCAACACTGGTCCAGGCTAGTGACTAAAATTCGCTCATTTGCCTACAAAAACGACAAAACCGTTTAAGGTCCACAAGTTCGAGACAAGTCTGACGGCCTGAGAACATGTCACATACAATATATCATTTAGAAGTTACTTCATTTAAAAAAAATAAATCGAGTTACTCACTCAGAAACAATCAGCTGTCACAACGGTGACTCAGTAGACTGCACGACTTCCGCATTCTCGCCCGATGACAAAAGCCGCAACCAATAATTGAGTAGGTAACCGAGCACTAGGAGACCAACGACGCTGCAGAATTCTCACCAACCAATGAGAATTGAAAGCAAACAAGCCAGTGGGTCGAACACGCCCACAGCAGAGCCAATCAGGTGCCACTACACTCTTGAAGCGCACCAATAGAAAATCACAGCGCGGCACCAACTGGACGCACACAAACAACGTGCAATACGTGAGCTCGGCACACAGACACACAGGAGCTGGAACATAGCAGGGTTTTCACATTCGCGGAACACGTGAGGTGTACGCTTGAGCTGATTGTTTAACTGAACTATCGATGATTTATCTTTAAAAAAAAGAAATCAAACGAAATAATTCATTTGTAATATAGCTATTTAAATAAATAGATTGATACAGTACTTTATTGATTACACAAGGGAACTTGTTGTATTACAGCAGCAGGATAAAGAATAAAAACAGTATAGTCTACAATAAATAAACAAAATAGTCAAACAAACGTGCCACAGGCGCATAGTCAGGGCCTAATAGCGTGAGAATACTTTAAAAAAAAAATAAAAATAAAAAAACACAGAGAATAAAAATGCAATTACGTTAAAGTAGAGTGAACAGTAAGACTGAGATAGTGTAAGCATGTACACTATAAATCTAATAAATAGCTGTAAGAAGTGAGTTATATTTGAATATATTTGATATCTGATATTAAATATGAATAATTCAATAAATAGAATAATTAGAAAGTATTGATTAATTTGTAGCGTGAACAACCAACCCTTTAAATTTACTCTTAAAACCTTTAATCATGCGACCAATGCAACTAGTTAGTTGCACAGTTATCCTGAAGTTTCTAAGACACTACAAGCACCCTAAATATATAGGTACATAAATAGATAGATAAATAAACACTACAGTATATGCTTGTTTAAAGGGATGGTTTATTTGCCACATACCTTAATGCAAAAATTTAAAAAAAACTGAGTGAAAACCTGTTTTCAGAAAATGTACAACATGTAAATGTATGACTGTTAGCACAATGTATGGAGACAGTAATTCAAATCACATCACATCCAAGCTGTGGTACTGGCACACACTAATCTTACAGTAAGTGCTTATTGCTCCCTCTGGTGGTGGAAGTAAGAAACCACAGAGGGCTGTCAGAAACTCCTATGGGACAGGAATATTTTTTATCCTCACCTCTAACAACATTGCATCTTTGCTTAGTGCAGAACTCCCAGTTTAGTTCTGCACACTGTGGATGCATTATGATTGTTTTAAGCTTTTCATCAGCCTCAGTTAGATAATACATTTTTAAAAGTTCGTCTGTTTATTTCAGTGGTAAGTTTAGTTTCAAGAAAAAGATCTCAGTGTCTGTAATGTTTTTCCCTGGCTTTGTTTATTATGTCTATGTTTCTATGACGACTGCATGATTAAGGACTGGACACTGATTAGACACAAAAATGACAGGACAGATGCCAAAACCTGGGTCACTGCTGCCGAAGTTTCAGGAAGCGAGGAGGTGGACAGGTGGGTGTAGACCCCAAAGGACCAATCACAGCTGGTCATCAGGTCAGTACTTATCTGCTCATTTTTGGCTTGGCCCTGATTTCCAATCTTTCTCTTCTCGGAGCCAAGCCCTATCTGAAATCGCAGCATGGTAAGGAGACTTGACTATAATCAAAGCCAATTATAATGAGCAGATGCTGTCAGTTGTGGGACTCTGGGCCTTCCCACAGCTGAGTAATTGTGGAGATAATGGCTTCTTCAACAGATAAGACCCAATTAAGTCACATTAGATATACGAGATCAGTTGACTGCAGGTTTTTCCTGACCGCGTGTTAATGAAGCTATTGTGATTTCTGTCTTTTCCTTCTTCTTAGACAAGCTACACAGACAAAGGAGAGAAGGTGAGATTAATATTTTCTCTGTGGTGTCTGGTGTTTTGTTATGTGTGCTACTGTGCTTTTTGCGTAATATTCACAGCTGGTTAATTGGTGCAGGAAAAAATAAACTATCCCAGATTTATTTTTCAACTACCCATTATAACTGGTTACTGTGTTACTTGTCACCTGAAGAATTTGCACACTTTCCAATGTCAATCTTGAATTCTGCTTTTACTTGCTAGCCTGCAAGGGGAAGGTTTGTCAGGTTCCATCATGTCACCTTCTGGGTCGGCAACGCCAAACAGGTCAGTATCCAAACCCTGTATACATGACCAGAAGCTCACTGTTAGTTATTCAAATCTTTACCGTATCATCCATCTGTAAGCTGACTTTGAGCCTGTACAGACTCATATACAGGTCAGAGAGCTGGTTGCACCGAAAAAAATAAAATGTCAAATTAATTAAATAAATAAACAGAATAATCAGTAAAAACAGTTTTATTGTGGATTATTGTTCAGCATACAGGTGAGACTACACATTACACTGTGGCATGTCCTAGCTTCAGTACGTCTCGCATCGTTAGATTTCATCAGAGTAACAGTGTGGATACTTCACAGGCAGCCTCATTTTACTGTGATAAGTTGGGCTTCGAGCCCCTGGCCTACAAGGGTTTGGAGACTGGCAGCAGAGAGGTGGTGTCACATGTCATCAGACAGAATAAGGTACGAACAGTAACGTTCACAGAATGCTCGACCTGGCAGAAGATCTCACCCTCAGTGCAAAAACATAACTACTCCTCTGCTCTCCTCACAGATTATATTTGCATTTGAATCTGCTCTGAATCCTGGAAATGAAGGCAGGTTTTCTCATCAGATCACTTAATACTATAAAAAAGGTGACATGACGGTATGACGGCATGATTTATATTCTGCTTTAACACCCCCCCCCAGAGATGGGAGAGCACTTAGTTAAACACGGAGACGGAGTTAAAGACATCGCCTTCCAAGTGGAGGACTGTGACTTCTTATTCAAGGTAAGATGACAGATTGTTTTCAGTTAAACTTTAAATTTTTCTAGTGTGACAATAAAATAAAATTTAAAAAACAACTTTTTGATACTGTGGGGTTAAAAAAGTCCCTGTCCCATTTGGCTTAATTGAAGAACACAGAAATTTAGCACAACATTCTAAATTTCCGTGTTTTTCTGTGTCCCTTGAACTGTGCAACTGGTTGTGGTGCTTGATTGTGGCTAATTCTTCATGCTAAACCAACATTAGCCATAAAGAGACAGTGATGGGGAATTTGTTTCATTTTTTATCTGTTAGTTTCAGTCTCTGCTTATCCAGACTAAGATAAGATAAAAACTTACATGCTTGTGCCAAAAGTTGGGAAATTCCTGGCAAAAGTTGGCAAATATAGAGTAGCTGCACTGATCCACTGTTTGTCTGAGGTTCATGGGTAGTTTTGTTGCATCTCTGACTTCCTGGAAGTGAGCAGGGTTACTCTTAGTTGTTCAACATATTTTGTAATATTGTAATAGGTTGTTTTTTTTTGTTTTTTTTTTTTCAAATTAGGCAGCTCACAATAATCCCATCTAAATCTTTAATACTCTAAACCAAGGGTGTCAAACATAAGGCCCACAAACTCCAATTCGGCCCTCTGGACAGTTTGGAAAATGTGAAGGAGGACATTTTGGAGTTTTTCCTGCTGATAAATTACTCCCCCATGCTCATTCATAGTATACCAAAGTAACTAATAAATAATTAAATGTCAGAAACTTTCCTGTTTTTTATTTTCATTAAAAATGTTTTTTTTGTGTGTGAAATTTTCTGATTTTTAATTACAGGACCGAACATTTTCTGTAATTTTACACAATTTATGCCCAAACAGTTGAGTTGTTGGCAACATATGTCTTCCATTTACTAGAGCCACATTTCTCCGTTATGCAGAAAAACTGTTGAAATTGCTCCTCTTTTTCTAATACTCTGATATCTCAATGATTAAATATGCTGTTAACCTTCTTTGCATTGATACAAAGAGGAGTTTCACTGCTCTGGCCCACTCACGAGCAAAGTGGGCTATGTGTAAGTCACAAAGTAAAATGAGTTCTTCACCCAGTGCCCTTGTATATTCATTTTAGGAAGTAGTGAACTGTTTCTTCTGACATGAAAATAATGCTCCGAAATTTGGATAAATGAATAATCATCCAGTCGGCTATTTTCATCATAGCAAAGATGCAGCTTCCTTAAGCATGCGCATAAGTAACCGTGCCATATGCATAATTTTAACTTCAGGACAGACAGGCTGTAAATCATCATATAAATGCTATGAAGAGAGAACAAGTTTACTTAAGTAAAGAATAAAAAGAATTTGTAAAAGTTGCAACATATTAATAATACTATGAGATAATAAATAATTAGAGCTCCGCTGTGCTCACATTAGCTCACTTCTGTGACTGAGATTTAATCCTCTTACCTCATACTATATATACTGACGTGGGGTGAGGGGTGTGTTGAAATTGGGGTAAACAGGCCAGTGTTGTGACAACTCCTGCTGCAGCCTTGAGGTTTAGCTGCTTGTGTGAACTCTCTTTACCTCAGACAAGGTCAGGCAGGACATAAACTGCCGTGTGGACTATCAGGTGGCTGCAAAGATACCGAATCAACGTGCACTTACTGCAGGGATCAACAGCCTTTGCTCTCTGAACCACCATTTTGTAGCTTCTTAGGAAGATATTTTCCCTTTGGCCACTGGAGGGCTTCCAGGAGCCACAGACACACAGCTGTTGCAAACTCCCGTTATCTTACACCCATCCTGACATCTCTCCAATGACAGACGGCCAAGGAGCGAGGAGCTGTGGTCGTCAAGGAGCCCTGGGTGGAGCAGGACAGCCATGGGAGGGTCAAGTTTGCAGTGATTCAGACGGTACATAAAGGGTGACTCACATTGGAAAGCCCTGTGTAAATACATTGAAGAAACTGAAAGCCAATAATAATGCTGTGCAAATGTTTTGTCCTCAGTATGGAGATACCACACACACACTCATCGAGTACCTAAGTCCCTACAAGGGCCTTTTCCTGCCGAGCTACAAAGAGCCTCTGTTTAGAGATCCCCTGTTAGCTAATCTGTGAGTCTCTCCCACGACACCACCTCATCTGCTACAACCTGTGCCTTTTTTCCCCTCTGGTGATTTTTGTGCATGCACATGGAAGGAGTAACATGAATCTAGATTTCACCACTGTCAGTCCCTGATGACATTTTAGTACATATTTTCCCTTTTCTGTGGAATTATAGACTAAAAGATTATCATAAAATCACAACAAAACATGATTATGTGTATTTTGATCACATCTGTATATCATTAAGCAGCCTGACGGCTTATTCTTCTTTTCTTTCACAGTCCACCAACAGGTCTGAACTTCATCGATCACATTGTGGGAAACCAGCCAGATGACCAAATGGTGCCAATTTCAGACTGGTAGGTCTCCTGTCTCCAGTGCACGTACACTCGCTGCGGGTGCAGCAGACACACAGGGCAAAAGGACAAAGTAAACAAACACCACAGGCAGTCGCTCCACCGCTGTTGCTGGGAAATGTTGACACATTTATTTCAAACAGCAAGCCCTCATACAAAATGACTTCTCCACAAAATTCAAAGATTGCTTCAAGAAAGAAGGAACAAGAGGAAATGTAGTTCCTTATTAGCTCCGATTATTAGTATTTCTTACCTCGTATTTCTGAATTTCTAGGTACCAGAAATGTCTGCTGTTTCATCGGTTCTGGTCGATCGATGACAAGCAGATCCACACACAGTACAGCGCGCTGAGGTCTATAGTTGTCACAAACTACGAAGAGACCATTAAGATGCCAATCAACGAACCTGCCACGGGGAAAAAGAAGTCGCAGATCCAGGTGAGGCTTTCAGAGGTTTGTTCTGTGACATGGATCCCAGCAGCCCGAGGGGTCTGATACAAAAATATGTGTGTGTGATGTCCTGCGTTGTGTCCTCACAGGAATACGTAGACTACAACGGGGGGCCAGGTGTACAGCACATCGCCCTCAACACATCGAACATTATTGAATCTGTGAGTCTGTGTAATTAGCAGGAAAACTCCAGGCTATTTTGAAGCTTCATGCTTGCAGGGCCTGTTTTAGATTCGTCTTTTTTCTCCCTCTGTTCTTGTCACTAAATAGATAGTGAACCTGCGCGCCCGAGGGATGGAGTTCCTCTCAGCACCTGACACGTATTACGACACCCTGAGGAAGAAACTCAAAACTGCCAAAATCAAAGTGATTGAAGACCTCGACCGTTTACAGGTGAGGACTGCTTTTGGCATGGCTGATTTTTTTTGTTTTGTTATTTTTTCTTTGTGTCTTTAAATCTAAAAGATCTTTTGTTTTTCTTTTTAAGGAATTAAAAATCTTAGTGGATTTTGATGACAAGGGCTACCTCCTTCAAATCTTTACCAAGCCTGTGCAGGACAGACCAACACTTTTCCTGGAGGTCATTCAGAGACATAACCACTTTGTAAGTGACCAGTTAGGCAGGCTACTGGTATAACTTGTATAAACAGAGAGTAGGGCTTTGCTATATTTAAGGCCTCTCATACCACACCTATATTAACCCCATCAGTATGGAGGGCAAATATTTTAGTTGGGCACAACTTAACCCTGACTAATATGTTTTTTGGACCGAGTTCATGGTTTACTTGAAGATTTTTTTGCTTCATTATGCCACTTTTTGGTTATTGACTTTTTGAATATTTAAAAATAGTCCTTTAGACTATAGTCCTTTAGACTATTTTTGGGACATTTTATGATGTAAATAATCTATTTTCAAAGAGTTTCTGCGTGGTAATTATATCAAAAGATGGAAGTGATGTGATAAAACACATAAAACACAGTTAAAATCACTGAAACCACATGTTGACAATTCTCTCTCAGGTGATGCAGTTTTTGAATGCTGCAAACTTCTGATAAAGTTTTTACTGAATAGAAATATGGCTTTTGAAGGGACCAGACCTTTGGGACAGTTGCCCACTGTGCCTAGTATGCATAGCCTACTATGCCTACTAGCCTTTACTGGTGGGATTTACAGGCCTGGGGCTCTGTTTCATGCCTCTGCCACCTACAAGAACCCGAGGAAGAACACCTGTTTACAGCTCCCACCCAGCGAGAACGCTACAAGAGCAGCGTACTTGTAAAAGCTCAGTAAATCTGTCACAGATGCAGATTAAAAGGCTCACTGCTTCACAGCGAGGGGGATCTCTGGATTGGGTTGCACCCTGTGGTACTCAATTCATAACACTCAGCGCCCGTTCTGCTTGTCAGAACACGCTCATCTTGTCACTCTCCCGTGTCTACAGATGTGGATACAATGCATGAAAGTGAGAAACTGCATCTGAACCACAGCAAAGAATTTCTCAGAGGAACCACCAACACTGGATCTTTGTTTTTTGGATTATCTGTGAAAATATTTACATGATTAATTTGCGAGCGCCCAGTGAGCGCAGCTTGCTGTCACAGAGGAGGAAATGTTTGAACCTTGGGAGGATATTTATGTACCATTTGTGATCCAACATCAAAGCGTTAAACACCCTGAACGTTGTCTGAGAGAAGATCCCTAGAGCCATAACAAATGGCACAGAAGAAGGCAGATCTTTGGGTAATTAGCCATCTGTGTGTGTCTGTTCTTTC